>NC_138768.1:417426555-417601555 GCF_965119305.1 Pelophylax lessonae
CTTTGATCACCCCTGGGTTAGCCCCTTCCCTGGCAGTGTCATTAGTACAGTAACACTGCATATCTTTATTACCGATTTTTGTAGTAATGTCAACAGTCTCCCCAAAAGTGTCAAAAATGTCAGTTAGGTTTTCGATCTGTGCACCGCAATGTCGCAGTCCCGCTTCAAATCGCTGATCGCCACCATTACTAGTAAAAAAAAATAAATAAAAATGACAAATCTTTCCTCTAGTTTGTATGCGATAACTTTTGCGCAAACCAATCAAGATACGCTTATTGGGATTTTTTTTTTACCAAAAATATGTAGTAGAATACAAACTGGCCTAAAATGATGAAAAATTCCGATTTTATTAAAAAAAATTTTAAATTGGGAATGTTATATAGCAGAAAGTGAAACCGTTTTCAGGATTGTGGCGCTTTTTTTTTTTTTTTTTATAGGGCAAAAAAAAAAAAAATAAAAAAAAAAAAAATAAAAAAAAAAAAAATCGCAGAGGTGATCAAATACCACCAAAAGAAAGCTCAATTGCCTGACATCTCATTGTATTATAAAGCCTTGGTCCTCAACCCTGGTCCTCAGGGCCCACTAACAGGCCAGGTTTTCAAGATAACTGAAATCCATCCCAGGTGATATCATTTGCTGCTCAGTGATTGCAGTACTCTAGCCTGCATCTCCCCAAGGTAATACCTAAAATCTGGCCTGTTAGTGGGCCCTGAGGACCGGACTTGAGGACCACTGTTATAAAGCAATGGCCTTGGTTCGTATGTTGAACTGGGCACATGATGCCTCCACTAAACCCTAGGTCCCGTTGGAGAAGACATTGGCGGGCAGGAATTTGTCTGGCGCACCATGGATCCCAGGGAGTAGTAGGGGGCTGTCAGAATGGACCCCCCTGCTGACAAGGGCAATGCTCCGTATATGGGATGGCCTTAATGCAGGAGCGGACTTCTCCACTGGGGTGTCCCCCTTGGCGCCCCTAGGAGGGTTCCCTTGGTTCTCTCCTGGTGAGTATGCCCGTTTTTTTCCTGCTTGGGGTGTGGATGGGAAGACTTACTGTGGCAAATTCGCACCATCTGGCAAGCTGTTGTCACGGATGGTCTTACGCAACCGTTTTGGGGACTTTCCTATGTCTGCCTGGCACTATCGACAATTGACTAACTTTATGGCGAAGCTTCCTGCTGCGCCCCACCCGATAGATCAGCTTTTCCCCCTGGAAAGGTGGTTTGTCAACCCCCCGGAATCCCGACATTTGCTCTCCCATATGTATAAATTGGTTCTTGGCACGGTTTACCGCACGGCTCCCTACTATCTCCGGGAGTGGGAGAGAGAGATGGGCATGTCTCCTCCATCAGTACCAGGATACAGGAATCTTCCTACAAATTTCTAGCTCGCTGGTATAGGACGCCGTCTAAATTGATACAGATGTTCCCTGGCTCTGGTTCGCGCTGTTGGAGGGGTTGCGGCCAGGAGGGTACGTTTCTCCACATATGGTGGGATTGCCCACTTCTGAAACCTTTTAGGAATGCTATTCATCCCTGGATACAGAGATTGGCTATCACCCCTCCGGACCATACTCCTCTGCAGTATCTGTTTCATGACACTTGCTCTTCTATTAAGAAATATAAACGTAGTGTAATTCCGCTTTTGCTGAATGCAGCCAAATGTCTGATCCTGAGGCATTGGAAACAGACCTCTTGTCCCACATTGTCTGAATAGAAGAGAGAGGTTAACTTGGTTATGGAGGCGGAGAAGAGGGTACTGACCTCACAGGGGCTACAGTCCCGCTTCAAGGACACATGGACCAGGTGGATGTTTTATTCAGATGAGATCTCTGATCCATAGGACCCTTGGGTTGGACCCCTGGGAGACGTGTGCAAGGCTTTCCTCACAGGGAGCCCCCTTTAGCCGGGTGGTGCTTATATAACGTCCACGTACATTCCAGGTTACCCTTTTTCACCCTCTTTTTTCTTCCTGCCCCTTTTGGCGGCTGCACTAGGAGCCGTGTCTCTCTTTTCTTCCTACTCTCTCGTCTCTATTCTTAAGCTTCTTATTTTAATATGTGATATGGATGGCACTACAGATGCTTGGAATCAGCTAGTACCGGTCACACTTTTACCAGGCCGCTCCGGGGGGAGCTTCTCTGGGGCTTGAGCTAGGTTGCTGGGACAGGACTTCCATGAGGTATACCCTCCGTTTGGCCATTAGGCACACTCTTCATATCGCTGGCACTGTCTGCTTTAACCGTGACTGTTTTCCTCTTTCTGTGATGTACCACCATAATAGTTGTGTTTCTTGTGTTACAGCCTTGTTTGATGCACTGTTTTTCGTTCTACCCTTTGTTTTTTCAAACTTGAAAATAAATATTATTTAAAAAAAAAGAAAGCTCAATTTGTGGGAAAAAAATATAAATTTTATTTGGGTACAGCGTCGCACGACCGCGCAATTGTTAGTTAAAATAATGCAGTGACGAATCACAAAAAATGGCCTGGTCAATAAGGGGGGAAATCTTCCGGTCCAGAAGTGGTTAATTAATATCATGAATTTAAATGAATATGAATTTTTTGTCAGCCATTATTGCCACCTTTATTGCAAGAAAAATGTATCCCTTTAAATTCTATTTGCAAACAATGTTCAAAATAGCCGCACCAGGTGAGGTGAAAAGAAACACCTTGCTAGTGTGGTTCAAGAATGCCAGCACAGCCCTTCTATAGATGCTCATCAAAGAAAAGTTCCGGAATCACTGCACTCCTCAAAATCCTTCATTGTACATCAATACAATACTACTAACATGAAACGTGTTCCATCTGTGATATCCCCATGGTGTCTGTGATGTTTTTATGATATACAATAAAGGATTTTGAGGAGTGCAGTCATTCCAGAACTTTTCTATGTATGTTTTCACACTGGTCCCTTGCACTCCCATTGTGGTGTTAAATATCCTGCTTGTTGCATTTTTAGCCAGTTAAAAAAAAAAAAAACTGCACCAAAAACGAAATGAAATGCATTGAAAACCCATCAAAAATGCATCTATAAACGCACCCGTACTACATACCCCCCTAATTACCACTTTTTGTAAAGCAGATAGTCTCCCAGGTACACTATATTGTAAAAAGTATTGGGACGCACATGAACTTTAATGGCATCACAGTCTTAGTCCATAGGGTTCAATATTAGGTTGGCCCACCCTTTGTTATAACAGCTTCAACTCTTCTGGGAAGGCTGTCCACAAGGTTTAGGAGTGCGTCTATGGCAATGTTTGACCATTCTTCCAGAAGCGCATTTGTGAGGTCAGGCACTGATGTTGGACGAGAAGGCCTGACTCGCAGTCTCCCCTCCAATTCATCCCAAAGGTGTTCTATTGGGTTGAGGTCAGGACTCTGCAGGCCAGTCGAGTTCCTCAACCCCAACCTCGCTTATCCATGTACAAACCTGATTCCCAAAAAGTTGGGACACTGTAAAAATTGTGAATAAAAACAGAATGCAATGATGTGGAAGTTTCAAATTTGAATATTTTATTCAGAATAAAACATAAATGACATATGAAATGTTTAAACTGAGAAAATTTATCATTTTAAGGAAAACATAAGTTGATTTTAAATTTCATGGCATCAACTCATCTCAAAAAAGTTGGAACAATGCCATGTTTACCACTGTGTGGCATCCCCTCTTTTTTTTATAAGTCTGCAAAAGTCTGGGGACTGAGGAGACAAGTTGCTCAAGTTTAGGAATAAGAATGTTGTCCCATTCTTGTCTAATACAGGCTTCTAGTTGCTCAACTGTCTTAGATCTTCTTTGTCGCATCTTCCTCTTTACAATGTGCCAAATGTTTTCTATGGGTGAAAGATCTGGACTGCAGGCTGGCCATTTCAGTACCCAGGTCCTTCTTCTACGCAGCCATGATGTTGTAGTTGATGCAGTATGTGGTCTGGCATTGTCATGTTGGAAAATGCAAAGTCTTCCCTGAAAGACGACATTTGGATGGGAGCATATGTTGTTCTAGAACTTGGATATACCTTTCAGCATTGATGGTGCCTTTCCAGATGTGTAAGCTGCCCATGCCACACGCACTCATGCAACCCCATACCATCAGAGATGCAGGCTTCTGAACTGAGCGCTGATAACTTGGGTTGTCCTTGTCCTCTTTAGTCCGGATGACATGGCGTCCCAGTTTTCCAAAAAGAACTTCAAATTTTGATTCGTCTGACCACAGAACAGTTTTCCACTTTGCCACAGTCCATTTTAAATGAGCCTTGGCCCAGAGAAAACGCCTGCGCTTCTGAATCATGTTTAGATAATGGCTTTTTTTTTTGGCCTATAGAGTTTTAGCCGGTAACGGCGAATGGCACAGTGGATTGTGTTCACCGACCGTGTTTTCCGGAAGTATTCCTGAGCCCATGTTGTGATTTCCATCACAGTAGCATTCCTGTATGTGATGCAGTGCCATCTAAGGGCCCGAAGATCATGGGCATCCAGTATGGTTTTCCGGCCTTGACCCTTACGCACAGAGATTGTTCTAGATTCTCTGAATCTTTGGATGATACTTTGGATGATATTATGCACTGTAGTTGATAACTTCAAACGCTTTGCAATTTTTCTGAGAAACTCCTTTCTGATATTGCTCCACTATTTTTTGCCGCAGCATTGGGGGAATTGGTGATCCTTTGCCCATCTTGACTTCTGAGAGTCACTGAAAGGCTCTTTGTATACCCAATCATGTTGCCAATTGGTCCTCCAGCTGTTCCTTATATGTACATTTAACTTTTCCGGCCTATTATTGCTACCTGTCCCAACTTTTTTGGAATGTGTAGCTCTCATTAAATCCAAAATGAGCCAATATTTGGCATGACATTTCAAAATGTCTCACTTTCAACATTTAATATGTTATCTATATTATATTGTGAATAAAATATACGTTTATGAGATTTTTAAATTAGTCCATTCCTTTTTTACTCACAATTTGTACAGTGTCCCAACTTTTTTGGAATTGGGTTTGTATTTATGGACCTTGCTTTGCTTTATGCACTGGTGCACAGTCATGTTGGAACAGGAAGAGGCCATCCCCAAAATGCTCCCAGAAAGTTGGGAGCATGAAATTGTCCAAAATGTCTTGGTATGCTGATGCCTTAAGAGTTCCCCTTCACTGAATCCAAGCGGAAAAACAACCCCAAACCATAATCCCCCTTCCAACAAATAAGTGTATTTAGTAAGAGGAATTGTGACATTTTTTTGAAGTTTTTTTTTTTTTGGAAAATTAAATAAAATTTTTTTTGCAAAAAGTTGCCATTTTAACAACTTCTGGACCAGAAGGTTTTACCCTTGATGACCAGGCCATTTTTTGCGATACGGCACTGTTACTTTAACTGACAATTGCACGGTCATCCGACGCTGTACCCAAATAAAAATTATGTCCTTTTTTTTCCCCACAAATAGAGCTTTCTTTTGGTGATATTTGATCACCTGTGCGATTTTTATTTTTTGCGCTTTAAACAAAAAAAGAGCGACAATTCTGAAAAAAAAAAATATATGTTTTACTATCGGCTATAAAACATTCCCTATAATTTTTTTTTTTTTAAAAAAAATGCATTTTTGTCTTAACGTAAAATCCTTTTCTCTGAGGTTCACTGATGGACACAGCTCCATGTCTTCTAGACCATTGGATATTATGCTGCTCGCTCTTCAGGAGTAGGACTAGGCGGAAACAATTTTGGCTACGTCCCTGAAGCAGTTCCAGGAGGTATACCATCACTTCCTGCTATAGGACTTAAGTTTGTAACAAGCAGTATCAGAATACATAACTCAACCCAACAGAGGGGCAGGTGCTGTGTCTGTCAGTGAACCTCAGAGAAAAGGATTTTACAGTAAGACAAAAATCCAGTTTTCTCTTTTGTTCACTGACAGACACGGCTCCATGTCTTCTAGACCCTTGGGATGTCCCAAAGCAGTACCAACATGAGGGGTGGGAAAAACACAGCAATACATAGACTTCCCAACAAGGCTAAAGATAGCCGACAAGGTAAAACAGGAGCTCACCACCAGGAAAAAAATATGCCCTCAAGAGGCGGGAGCCTCTGCAACCGCAGCCTGCAAAACTTTGTGGCCAAAAGCAACATTCGAAGATGCAAGTATATCCACCTTGTAAAACTGTGAATGTGTGTACAGACAACCACGTAGCCGCCTTGTACACCTGAACCACTGACGACTGATGAAGGAAAGCCCAGGAGGCACTAAGTGCTCTTGTAGAATGCGCCTTGACAGGGAAAGGAGGAACCTGACACTTAATAGTTAATAGAATAGGCCTGCACCACCGTGTGCCTGATCTATCTGGAAATGATCGCAGCAGATGCGGCCTGCCACTTACGAGGTCCATCCGTAAGAACAAACAAAGAATCTGATTTTCAAATCGACTCAGTCACTGTCAGGTACACCCGAACTTCCCTGACTACATCCAAGGAATGTAGAGCAATTTCTTTAGAATGTTTTGGCTTAAGACACAAGGACGGCAACACAGTATCTTCATTTAAATGAAACCCCGAGACAACCTTAGGAAGGAAGGCCTGACAGGGTGGTAACACCAATTTGTCCCTGCGAACCACCAGTTAAGGTGACCGACTTGGGCCTTGATGGTGCTTAGAGCCAAACGTTGATCTAACCTAGTTGTAGAAACTCCAACAGGCAAGACACAGAAAAGGAAAGAGGAACAAGGAACACCCCCTTGATGATTGACATATGCCACAGCCGTAGCATTGTCCAATTGTATCCTTACAGGGCATCCCTGCAGACAATCCGTCCACTGGAACAAAGTCTGATCGCCCGAACCTCCAGTATGTTGATCGGCAGACTGGACTCCTCTCGAGTCCAAACACCTTGGGCCGAATACACTCCCAAGACACCTCCCCACCCGGACAGACTGGCATCCGTGGTAATCACTGTCCAATACAGGGGAAGAAAGGATTTTCCCAGGCGAAGCGCCAGGGAGCGGAGCCACCCTATCAGAGACCCCCTCGTACCCAGACTCAACAGGATCAGATCGTCCAACAACAGCGGATCCTTGTTCCATTTAGTCCGAATCTCTCTTTGCAGGGGTCTGGTATTAAACGGAGCAAACAGAACCGCCTCCAAGGTGGAAACCAGCAGACCCAGCACTTGCATTCAAGTCCTGAGCGACGACCGACGGTTGAACAGGAACGAATCGCACCCTGCAACTTCAGTAGTTTTGCCTGTGGAAGAAACACCCAGGCCGATGCTGAATCCAGCGTCAGACTCAAGTAGTCCAGCTTGGTGGACAGAGTCAAATCCGATTTCTGAAAATTCAGTGACCATCTGAACTCCTGTAGAGTTCACACAGTAGTGTCCAAGTTGATTACTACAGGCGACAAAGACTCTGCAAGCAGAAGCAGATCGTCCAGGTAACCTAGTACCGTGATCCTCTTCTGCCGAAGCAAGGCCAACACCGGGGACAAAACCTTTGTGAACACCCGAGAAGCTGAAGCGAGACCAAAGGGTAACGCCACAAATTGATAATGCTTCTCGCCCACGGCAAAACGAAGAAAACGCTGGTGCCCAACATATATTGGAATATGAAGGTAAGCGTTCTTGAGATTGATAGAAGCCTAAAGATCCACTTGATGAAGGAAAGCCACTACCATTTGGATGGACTCCATCCGAAAATTCTGAACCCGCACAAAGTGGTTCAGAGCCTTGAGGTCCAAGATTGGGTGAACCTTGCCTTCCTTCCTGGGAACTGTAAACAGATTTGAATAAAAACCTTGAAAATGTTCCGACTCTGGAACCGGGACAATGACTTCTTGTGCTAACAGGTCCTGCACTACCCCATAGAGGCCCTGCAGTCGATTGTGAGACAGGCGTAAGTTGGAAGGAAAGAACCTTGCCGGAGGCAAGGATCGAAACTCAATCTTGTAACCAAACCAACTCATGGACCCATTTGTCCTGAATGAGCAAGGTCCATGGGTCTGGAAAGAAGCAAAGACGTCCCCCAAGCCCAGATGTGGGTGTGAGCGCCCCTTCAGGCTGGGAAAGGCTTGTCTGCAGAACCAGCAGCACCCACTTTTGACTTACCAATCCAGGGTCTCTTGGAGCCTCCCTCAAAGTTATGGGTGGATCTAAACCCTTTTCCTGTGATCCAGATGGACGAAAGGGCCGATTATGAGCCGAGAAAAAAGAGGACCACTTTAAACTTTAAAGGTGAGGTTCCTTGACCTTAGCCACCTGCGGAAGTAAAGTACTTTTACCTCCAAGAAGGCCCTTAATGATCTCTTCCATAGAGGCACCGAATGGTCACCTACAAAAGGTCGATCAGTCAGCACCTTTTTAGAAGCCTGGTCAGCCGACCAGTGCTTCAACCAAATCATGCGGTGAAGACTCACCGCCGTCATTGATACCCTACCAGCCAAGGAGGCCGCTTCCAAAGATGCATCACAGATGTACTGTAGCCCCTGGATCCCCTGATATGCCAGCTCAGGAGGGTGTTGACCCCCTTCCAGATCCTGGCGTAAAAGTTTTACCCATTCTGTTAAGGTCTGGGATACCAAGGTGATCGCAAACACTGGCCTCAACATTGAACCTTCCATGGTGGCAACGGCTCAGAGCCTCAGCTCTCTTGTCCACAGGGCCCTTAAAGGGCGGAATATCCTCCACTGGCAAAAGTGTGGCCTTAATTAGCCTGGAAACTTGAGAGTCCACTGACAGTGGAACTGTCAGTTTCTTCAGGAGAGACTCCACAAAGGAATATCTCCTAGTGAAACGCTTAGGTATTCCAACCATGTGTTTTGGGAAACCCCACTGACTAGTGACAATCTTGTCAAAATAGGCAGGAAAGAGGAACACCTTAGCCACCTTGGAAGATCTGTGGGTGCCAAACTGCACCTGCCTCCAACTATAAAGTTTCCCGCACTGACACAAATCAATGTCTCCACCAGTGCTTTTTCATGTGCAGCTGCAGAATAGGAGGATTCATCCTTACTGTTAGAGCACTCAGGGTGCGTGGACGCAGACCCGGTGGGCTGACTTGCGCCTGCGGTGGCCAAATCCACCTCCGACTCTGAGGAGGCAGAGGATACTGGTGAAGGCGGTGGGTGGTGGGGGGGCACTTTTTGCTAGGCTGCCCTTGCAGGGCCATATCAACCTTTGACACAAGTGACTTTCATATCAACCTTTGACACATGGCCGCCATCATGGACACCAGGGCAGACTGAGACCCAGAGGATCCTGCAGCTTCAAGGAGTGGGTCAGGTAGTGATACACGCTCCATAGGCTCCATGGGTAATCGGAGCTGCACTGTGCACAAAAAGAAAAAAAAAACTTTTTTTTTTTTTTTTTTTAAAGAACCCCCCCCCCTCCCCCTGCTTGGAGCACCACAAGAATCAGCCCACCCGCTGAACTGTATTTAGTAGAGGAAGGGTGGTATACCTGCCAGAACTTACTACCCCAGAGTTGGAGAGCGCCAAACAGCCTGCCACACTGCGATCAAAAAGGAAGCGGCGACATTGACACTAGAGGCCCCCGCAGCACATCACCGCACCGGACTACACAAACATGGCCGCCAAAGTCTGAACACCGTCCACGGCAAAATGGCGGCGCCACGCGGGAACCGGGAGCGCAGGGAAATAAGAGTCCACCAGGGGGGAATCCCCCAGGGACTCCTTCCGCAGCAACAAAGGTACAGGCATCCCCAAAGGGGGGCCATTTGTGACACACACCCACCACCCTCCGGCCCAGCACCCGTGAAGCCGCCCCACCCCAAAAAACACCCGTGCCCCCCAAAAGGGGACTGGGGGGGGGGTGGACAGGGGGCATTGAGGGCAACCAACACAGAGGAACACCGCTAGGCAGAGGGGGGGAAAACTTGGGAGGAAGGACACAGAGGGGGATCTACCATCCCCAGGGAGGGCCCGCAACCACCCCATGCGATGGAAGAGGAAGCACCGATACTGACACTAGAGGCCCCCCGCAGCACATCACCGCACTCAGACTACAAGAAAATGGCTGCCGTTATGCTCTACGGGAAACCCAAAACATGGCTGCTGGACTACACAAACATGGCCGCCGAAGCTGGGAATGCAGCATCCGCGGCAAAATGGTGGTGCCAGGCGGCGCTGCATGGGACCCAAGGGAAAAGGCATCCACCAGGTGGGGAACCCTCAGGGAACCCCCGCAGCACCCAGGTACTGGCACCCCCAAAAAGGGGACCGACAGCGGCACTCACACACTACTCTCTGGCCCAACACCAGACAAGCCCCCCTACCTAAATACACCCGTCCCCCCCAATAGGGGCTAAAGGGGGGGCAGGGAGCAGGTGAGGGCAACCTACGCAGGGGGAACCCCGCTGTGGAGATGGGGGGAAAACAGGGGAGGAAGGAGGGGGCCTACCATCCCCAGGGAGGGCCCGCGACCACCCCAGCAATTCCGAAAGAAAGGAGGGGGGACACTACTCACCACACCTTGGCATCAGGCCGGCACCACTCCCAGCAGTCCACCACACCATCTTGGAATGTGGGTGCTGCGGCCCGAGTCGTGCCTGCTGTTGTGACCTGGGCTTAGTGACCTCGTAAGGTTTTTCACTCTCTGGGCAGCTCCTGTCCAGTGGGGCTATGTCGCGATCAACCTAGCGTGGAGCTAATATTTGGGTCGTGCTCACAGGCCAGACTGCGAAGGCCATAAGGATCTAGGATATCCAGTGCGTGACCCAGTCCAGATATTGATTGTAGTTCACACAGGTTGATTGAAATTCACACAGTAATAAAAATAATAAAGAAAAAGGAAAAAAATGTAATTAAAAAAAAAGGAAATAAATGCCCGCACCGCAGATCCCAGCACAGATCCAGGTCCTTACTCCTGACAAGGCAGAAAAAAAAAGTCCTATAGCAGGAAGTGATGATATACCCCCTGGGACTGCCCTTAGGGGCATAGCCAAAATTGTTTCTGCCTAGTCCTACGCCTGAAGAGAATGCAGCATAAGCCCAAGGATCTAGAAGACATGGAGCTGTGTCTGTCAAGGCAGAAAAGAGAAATCAAATTTTTTCAACATTTTAGGCCAATATGTATTCTGATACATATTTTTGGTTAAAAAAAAAAAAAAAAATCACAATAAGTGTATATTGATGGGTTTGCGCAAAAGTTATTGCGTCCACAAACTAGAGGAAGGATGTCATATTTATTTATTTTTTTAGGAATGGCGACGACCAGTGATTTTTAGCGGGACTGCGACATTGCGGCAGACAGGTCGGACACATAACTGATATTTTTGACACTTTTGGGGGGACCAGTGACATTACTACAGTAATCGGTGCTAAAAATATGCACTGTTATTGTACTAATGACACTGGCAGGGCAAGGGTTAACACCAGGGGCGATCAAAGGGTTAGATGTGTTCCTAGAGGGTGCTTTCTGTGTGGGCGAGGGACTCGCTGGATGAACACAGAGACCTGTGTTCCTAAATAGGAGGAACACAGGATACCTGTGTTCATCACTCACAGAATAGCGGTCTGTCGCGTTTACATCAGCAAACTGGCGTTCTGTCTCCACGGGGACCGATCGCGGGTGCCTGGCGAACATTGCGTCTGCTGGAACCGCTGATTGGCTCCCCCTGTGGCTAATCGGCGTGCGCGCCCCCACTAGCTGTCCGGCGAAATGACGTACAAGTACACCGTTTCATGGGACAGAGCCGACATGATACAGTACTAGTACGGTGGCTGGTGGGCAAGTGGTTAACAAGACATTTCCCGGACACAGTATAGGCATACTTAAATAGGAGTTCCAGTCACCTACCCAAAATTATCCTAATCACATCGAGACCATTATAATTCACCATAAATGCAATGGACAGAGCTGGCCATGTGCACATTATAATGACTTACTATATAAGGACTTCTCTTTTCTCCGTCGATCCCGGTTGCGGCCATGGAGGATGTGGGCAGCTGAAGCCAGCCTGGCTTCATTTCCTCGATTTTGTGCAGCTGGCTACCCAGCATGCACCTAGCAAATCTCGCGCCTGCGCAGTAATGACACTGCGGACTCATTTTGTTCCAATCAGGAAATCTCCCGATTCTGGGATCAATGACATTTCCAGAATTTCCAGGAGTCAATGGGCCAGGCTGATGACGTAGTCACCTAGGCGGCCCCGACCGAAGTCGCGGGGAAGATAAATGAGAAAAAGGTACTTACTTACGGCACTTCACCAAATAAGCAGCCAAACATTACACCACTGTGGGTGCCCATTACAATGTGGCTAAGTTTAAAAAAAATCAGTGGAACTCCGCTTTAATTACACCCTCACAACATGTTCAGCTTTTTAAAAAAAAAAAATCTTACCTTGATGCCACACTCTGAACAGTTTAAAACAGTGTTTCTGAGCCACAACACTGCATCGGGTGTCCACATACCAATATTAAGCGGAAGATCTGCAAGACAGCACCTGGTGGCCTACAGATAAAATATCAACAGCATTAAAATATAGCAAGTAATGGTCAGCGTCAAACTGCCCACACCAACATTACTTTATCTGGAAAACAGGGTAACACAAAGCTACTTATTGGCACATTATCAAAACCAGTTACATTTAAGTTCAAAACTGTTTAACTATTCAAAACGGTTACAATTAAAAGTGATTATTGGGACATATATATATACATATATATGAGAAACAGGTTATACTTACCTACTCTGTGCAATGGTCCTGTTCTTTTCTGGTCCCCCGCCGCACTCCTGCCTCCTCAGTGTGCCACCACAGCAAGCAGCTTGCAATTGTGGCACACCTGATACTGAGCTGTGCTGCCTGTGTCTGTCTGTACAAAGCGCAGCTCAGCCCTGTCTGTCTATACACACAAAGCGCAACTAAGCCCCGTCTCTTCCTCACAGACTATAATTGACAGCAAAACATTAAAGGTTTTTTACCTTAATGCAGAGAATTCATTAACCACTTGCCGTCCGCTCACTCGAGCTCTACTGCGGCAAAGTGGTTCGTTATCGTCTATCGACGTAGACCTACGTCGCCAGACACATTCCGCTTTCTTGGCGGCGCGCGCCGCCGGAGGCTCGCTCCCGCTGTATTCAGTCACAGCTGGAGTCGGGCCAGGGGAGGAGCAGCGGCGATCGCCGCTGCTCTTCCCCGATCGTCGGGGAATCGAGTGTGGAGATCCGCCTGCTTGTGTAAACACAAGCGGGCGGATCTCCTAAGTGACAGGGAGGGTCAGATTGCAGGGTTCAGCATAGCTGAACATGCGATCTGTCCTTGTGTCACACAGTCACCTCCCCCCCACACACGTTAGTAAGCACCACGCATACATTAACCCCTCCCTCTCCAATAAAATTAACCCCTTCCCTGCCAGTGTCATTTTTACAGTAACAGTGCATATATATATATATATATATATATATATATATATAGCACTGATTACTGCAGTGATGTCACTGGTACCCCCAAAAGTGTCAAAAATGTCAGTCAAGGGTCCGATCTATCCGCCGCAATGTCGCAGTCCCGCAAAAAAAAAAAAAAATCGCAGATCGCCGCCATTACTCGTTAAAAAAAAAACACCAAAAATGACAGAAATCTTTACCTTAGTTAGTAAACGCAATAACTTTTGCGCAAACCAATCAAAATACGCTTATTGTGATTTTTTTTTACCAAACATAGGTAGCAGAAAACAAATTGGCCAAAAATTTTAAAAAAATTTTGATTTTTAATTTTTTTGGGGGTAATTTCATATAAAAAAAATGTGAAAAATATTGTTATTTTTTCAAAATTTACATTTTTTTTTTTTTTTTGTTTATAGCACAAAAAGTAAAAATCGCACAGGTGATCAAATACCACCAAAAGAAAGCTCTGTTTGTGGGAAAAAAAGGACGTAAATTTTGTTTGGGTACGGCGTCGCACGACCGTGCAATTGTCAGTTAAAGTCGCACAGTGCCGAATCGCAAAAAGTGGCCCAAACGTAAGACAGCAAAATCCTCCAGTGGTAAAGTGGTTGTAAACCCTTACATATACCAAGTGAAGTGACTGGCCTCAGGTGAGAATAAACATCTTCTTCCATAATTTGTACCTGTTTATCTGCAGTCCCCTTCTCTATATCAGTTTTAAAGTGCTGAAATTGTAAAGCTTTGTTTGAGAGTTCAGGAAAAAGAAATTTCACTCTGCAGAGCTCAGTGAGGGGAGCCCTGAGAACTTATTGCAGGGAAAAGACACCCCGCCCCCCCTCCATACAGGAGAGAATTGAGGCCGTCAGTCAGTTAGAGGTCCTCCCCTGTCACCATTTCTCTCTTGGTGTCAGGAAAATGTGCTCTTTTTTGAGACAAGTACTCACTATAGAGGGATATACTTTGTTCATATTTCATGTCTGAAGTTTACAAACACTTTAAAAAGTAAAAAAAAAAAAAAAAACCTTTAGCCTTTATAACTACTTTAAAGCTGGCCATACACATTGATTTTTCATTCAATCATCTTCATCATTTTAATGCAACACAAATAGTAAATTAGCAGATTTCAATATGAAAAGTTAAAAAATAAACTAAAAGTGATCATTTCACAAAGGAACAATAATCCACTATATATATATATATATATACATATGTATGTATATATATGTATGTGTGTATATATATATATATATATATATATATATAAAAAACAAAACCTGCTTGAACAAGGTCCAGACCAGCTGTTCATCTACAACTCAAGCCAGCAATGAGAAGAATGGGAGAGAATAAGAGAACGAGAGTAATGAAAATGACCAATCACTGTTAAAGTGGAACATCACTATCAATCAACACTGATTACTTTCAATCCTCAAGCTTCTAGCTTTAGTAAATAGATAGGATAGTATATCGTATAATTTTTACTTGATTTTTTTATTTCTTCTATTACTTTCTGGTTTATTGTCTAGGCAAATTAAATCACAGGAAAAAAACCTCCGGTAGACTTACCGGTAACAGTGTTTCTATGAACCTTCCAGGACGACAACACATGAGAGATGAGAGGCTCCACCCTACAGGAAACACAATCAGTTCACGGCTGTTAAAAGGCTCCACCCTTCCCCTTGTCCCTCAGTTGTAAGAAAGTAGTTCTCCAACTGATTCACACGGGATGTATAATCACTTAGGTACTTACCACCTATTGTTTACATGCTTTCCTCACCCTTTTAACAGGGTGGGAAGTAGGCCTGCGGTCCTGGAAGGTTCGTAGAAACGCTGTTACTGGTAAGCCTAACAGACGGTTTTCTCCTATCACCTTCCAGGACGGCAACACATGAGGATAACACATGAGTAACCACAGGCCTACCTTAGGGTGGGACCACCGCCTGTATTACCTTTCGGCCAAAGGCTAGGTCTTGCTGAAACAGCAAGTCCACTTGGTAGTGCTTCAGAAACGTGTCATGGCTGGACCAGGTGGCTGCACCCACCTGTTCCCAGTAAGCTCTCACTTTTTCGGCCTAGGAGGTTGCCAGTGCTCTGGTTGAGTGTGCTTTCAGTTTTGCTGGCGCAGAAATGCCTGAAACCTCATAAAACACTTAATGGCTTGTCTGATCCACCTAGAGACTGAAGGTTTTGAGGATTGCAGTCCCTTTCTTGGTCCAGAGTAGAGGACCAAAAGGGGATTAGATCTTCTAAACTCCCTGGTCCTCTGTAAATAAGGGAGGAGGCATCTCCTCACATCTAAACAATGAAATGTCATTTCTTTTTCATTTCAAGGATTATCACAAAAGGATGGTAAAATTATCTCCTGCTTCCTGTGAAAGGAAGATGCTACTTTGGGCAGATATAGAGGATCTGGCCTGAGGATAATCCTATCTGGGAAGATCAACATAAATGGTTCTTTAATTGAAAGACCTTGTCAAGTCCCCTACCCTTCTGGCTGTTGTGAAAGCTATGAGGAAGGCTAGTTTTAGGGACAAAAACTTAAAGGGAACCTCTTCTATAGGTTCATAAGGGTTTCTAGAGAACATATCTAGAACCCTAGTCAGGTCCGAAGGAGGAAACCTGTCTCTAGTGATGGAGGTAGCCCTATCCCTGGCTGTCAAAAATCTTTTAACTAAAGGTTCTTTTGCAAGTCTCACGTCTAGAAAGACAGAGAGCTGCTATTTGTACCCAAAATGTGTTAACTGCCACACCCTATTCTACCCCATCTTGTAAGAAATCCAAGACCATGGGGACAGAGGCGGAAGAAATTTGTTTCTGCCTACGCCAAGTACAAAATGTTTTCCAAACTTTAGTATATTTTTCTCGTTATTGGTTTCCTGCTAGGGAGGAGTGTGTCTATCACTCTGTCTGAGCAGCCCTTTAATCTAGGGATCTGCCGCTCACTAACCAAACTGGTCCCTGCAACAGCAGGTCTGGGAGGTTCGGAAGCTTCCAAGGAGGCGCCACTGATAGCGCTCCTTGGCCACCATGGCGCAATCAGGAGGAGGCCTGGGGAACAACTGAGCTTCTGTAAAACTCCAGGTATAAGAGTTAGAGGGGGAAAGGCATATGCTAACTCGAACTGCCATATCTGGGCCAGAGCATCCAGGCCCACCATCCCTCTTTCCCGCGAAAGGGAAAAGAATCTCCTCACCTTCCTGTTTTTAATCTGGCAAATAGGTCTATTTTCGGGCAGCCGAATTTCCAGACTAGTATCTGAAATACTTTTGGATTTAGCTCCCATTCTCCTTGTCTTATTGGATGGCGACTGAGGAAATCTGCTTCCCAGTTGCTTTCACCTTTTATGTGAATGGCCAACAGGGAGATCACCCTTCCTTCAGCTCAGCCTAGGATTTCCTGGGCTAGTACCAACAGGGGTCTGGACCTGGTATCCCCTTGGTGATTCAGGTAAGCTACTGTTGTAGCATTGTTGGAGCAGACCTGAATTTCCATGCCTAAAAATGGAACTCTCGAAGGCTCTTCGGGCTTACACTTTCGTCCAGGGACTCAACCTTTTTGTCCCAGGAGGAAAGGTGAAAGAATTGAAGGTCTCTTGAGTGTAGCTGCGCCCCCAAACTACTGCTGGGATGCTGGCTGGCATGAGCCCCAGAAATCTCAGGATCTCTCTCAACAAGGGGGCGACCATCGACCCATTTACTGAGGAGACTACCTTTTCCACCTTTTCCCTTGGAAGAAAAAGACTTCATACGTGCGAGTCTCTCCGGTACCCTGAATAGGACTGAAACTGGGCCGGCTCCAGGGATGACTTTTCCATGCTGATCAACCAGCCTAGTTTTTGTAGGACTGTTAACACCTTCTGGGTGTTTGATCTCACTTAGTCCGCTGACGGACCAAAAATCAGTAGATCGTCCAGGTAAGGAATCAAAGCTATTCCCTGGAGATGAAGATAGGCCACTGCCTCTGCCAGGATCTTGATAAAAATCCTTGGACTGACTGCTAGACCAAAGGAGAGTGCCCTGAACTGCCAATGTGCAGTCCCCCTCCTCGGGGACCACCGCAAATTTCAGTAAGGCCTGGTGTTCCCGGATGAATTGGAACAAGCAGGTAGGCATCCCTGAGATCCAGAGTAGTCAAACACATCTTTCAACAGGTTTTTGCGGACTGTAAAAATACCTTCCATTGAAAACCTCTTGTACTCTAGGAACTTGTTTAAGTTTGAGGTTTATAAGGCGGTATTTTCCCGAGGGCTTGGGTACCACAAACACGTGGGAGTAAAAGCCTCGGTAAAACTGATTTTCTGGCATGGGAACTATCACTACCGTAGTTGTTCCGCCAGTTCTTGAACCCCATACAAAAGGGCTCTTCTTTTTAGTACATCCTTTGGAGGATGAGAAGGTCACTTCTAGTGGGGGTATGGATGAAAATTTTAGGCGGTAGCCTTCCTGAATGAGGTGATAAATGTATGGACTGACTGAAATTTCCTCCCATTGGGAAATTAAATGAGACAGTCTGCCCCCCACTTTGACTGGCGACAATTAGTATCTTTGGTGCTTGAACCTGGAGAGGGGAAGAGCAAATTACCTATTTGCCTATCTCTACCACAGCTCCACTTCTCTTTGGGCTCTTTTTTGGCACTCTGTTAACTTTGCCCCGGGTGGCCACAAAAAAATTTCCTATATCTCTCCCTTTTGGGCTTGCTAGGAAATTTCTTCCCCTTCTCAGAGGACCTGGACAACACTTCATCCAGGCCTGAGCCAAACAGTAAGGACCCTTCAAAGGGTAGCCCACAGAGCTTCACCTTTGAAGTAAAGTTGCCTTCCCAAGCTTTAACCCAAATGGCTCTCCTAGCTGAATTAATGAGAGTACCGGTTTTAACGGAGGCTATCACTGACTCAACCGCTGAGTCAGCCAAATAGGCGACATCTTTCCCTATAAACGAAAGGGAATCCAGCACCTCCTGTGACTTAGAGTGCATTGCGAAAGTATTCGGCCCCCTTGAACTTTGACCTTTTGCCACATTTCAGGCTTCAAACAAAGATATAAAACTAATTTTTTGTGAAGAATCAACAAGTGGGACACAATCATGAAGTGGAACGAAATTTATTGGATATTTCAAACTTTAACAAATAAAAAACTGAAAAATTGGGCGTGCAAAATTATTCAGCCCCCTTAAGTTAATACTTTATAGCGCCACCTTTAGCTGCGATTAGAGCTGTAAGTCGCTTGGGGTATGTCTCTATCAGTTTTGCACATCGAGAGACTGAAATTTTTGCCCATTCCTCCTTGCAAAACAGCTCGAGCTCAGTGAGGTTGGATGGAGAGCGTTTGTGAACGGCAGTTTTCAGTTCTTTCCACAGATTCTCGATTGGATTCAGGTCTGGACTTTGACTTGGCCATTCTAACACCTATATATGTTTATTTGTGAACCATTCCATTGCAGATTTTGCTTTATGTTTTGGATCATTATCTTGTTGGAAGACAAATCTCCGTCCCAGTCTCAGGTCTTTTGCAGACTCCATCAGGTTTTCTTCCAGAATAGTCCTGTATTTGGCTCCATCCATCTTCCCATCAATTTTAACCATCTTCCCTGTCCCTGCTGAAGAAAAGCAGGCCCAAACCATGATGCTGCCACCACCATGTTTGACAGTGGGGATGGTGTGTTCAGGGTGATGAGCTGTGTTGCTTTTACGCCAAACATAACGTTTTGCATGATTGCCAAAAAGTTTGATTTTGGTTTCATCTGACCAGAGCACCTTCTTCCACAGGTTTAGTGTGTCTCCCAGGTGGCTTGTGGCAAACTTTAAACAACACTTTTTATGGATATCTTTAAGAAATGGCTTTCTTCTTGCCACTCTTCCATAAAGGCCAGATTTGTGCAGTATACGACTGATTGTTGTCCTATGGACAGAGTCTCCCACCTCAGCTGTAGATCTCTGCAGTTCATCCAGAGTGATCATGGGCCTCTTGGCTGCATCTCTGATCAGTCTTCTCCTTGTATGAGCTGAAAGTTTAAAGGGACGGCCAGGTTTTCGTAGATTTGCAGTGGTCTGATACTCCTTCCATTTCAATATTATCGCTTGCACAGTGCTCCTTGGGATGTTTAAAGCTTGGGAAATATTTTTGTATCCAAATCCGGCTTTAAACTTCTCCACAACAGTATCTCAGACCTGCCTGGTGTGTTCCTTGTTCTTCATGATGCTCTCTGCGCTTTAAACGGACCTCTTAGACTATCACAGTGCAGGTGCATTTATACAGAGACTTGATTACACACAGGTGGATTCTATTTATCATCATTAGCCATTTAGGGCAACATTGGATCATTCAGAGATCCTCACTGAACTTCTGGAGAGAGTTTGCTGCACTGAAAGTTAAGGGGCTGAATAATTTTGCACGCCCAATTTTTCAGTTTATTTGTTAAAGTTTAAAATATCCAATAAATTTCATTCCACTTCATGATTGTGTCCCACTTGTTGATTCTTCACAAAAAATTACAGTTTTATATCTTTATGTTTGAAACCTGAAATGTGGCAAAGGGTTGAAAAGTTCAAGGGGGCCGAATACTTTCTCAATGCACTGTACATCCCTGTGAAAGGTGTCTTGTAATACGTTTTTTGTATCCAGAAGTCTGCATTCCTAGCTACACAGGTTGCAGCCAGTGCTGTAGCCATAGTGGATGAGTTGGCATCCCAGACTTCATTAACAGAGATTCTGACTTACAGTCCATGACATCTCTGATATTCCCTGTGTCCTCAAAAGAGAGGTCAGACCTCTTAGTCACTTGAGACAGGGAGGAGCCCAATTTTGGACTCTTTAGGAATTTTTACACCTCTTCCTTAAAGAGGAATCTCCTTTTCCACGTCTTTGGTCTAACCAGACCTCTTTGGGGAAACTCCCATTATTGAAGAATTAAATCTTTCCAGGATTGGTGAACAGGAAATACTTTGGATTGTTTTTTAACCAGTCCTTTATACATCTTATCCTGTGCCGAGGTCTCCTTGGGGGGTTCTGGGATTTCTTCTGTAGCATAAACAGCTTGAAGGAGTCCCTTTCAGATTTTCCAGACCAGACAGATTTCTGTTCAATTTGGTCTCCTCTGCCTCCTCCCCAGAGCGAAGAGGAGACTTATACCCCATACACACGTGCAGATTATCTGCAGACTTACCTTTTCTATGTAGTGCAAGGGCCTGCCGGATTGCATACAAATTGAAAGTGTTTAGGTTTGACCTCATATTATATGGTTTTGGTAAGTCTGCAGACAAAAGTCTGCAGATAATCTGCACGTGTGTATGGGGCATTAGCCTGACTTTCTGCGTTCCCTAGGTCTTCCTCTTCCCTTGCTTGAGCGGGGGGGGGGGGGGGGGAAGACCCTGCAAACCAAGCAGAAAAGCAGACAGGCCTGCCTTGGAAAGTAAACTCTCCTAAGAAGGACCCTCTTTAGGGGTTAGCTCACCCGGCTCTGTTACCTGGAGGGAAGCTACAGAGGTGCGAAAGGACTGGATAGTGGCTAGCATTTCCCCCTGCACAGACTTAAGGAAATCTTTCATCAACCCTGAGTCCTCCTTACCAGCCAGTTTGTTAATATACCTGTAACAAAAGGGCTTGGTGTGAGATCTGGGCAGTCTCTACCCGCAATTACCACACTTCTTAGAGGAACTAGTGCTAGCGGATAGAGGAGGTGGTTTATCAGAGGCCTCTTGGGTTCCACCTGGGGATTCTGCAAGAGAAGAGGAAACACAAGATCACATGAGGTGGGTTGCGGCAGGTTTCTGGCTCTTTTTGGCTTGAGAGTCTTCCTTCCCACCGCCTCTGTACTCGTTTCCCTCTTCCAGGTCGCACTGCGCATGCGCCGCCTTTCCTGCACAAACTGGAATTTCCGGTTTTAAAGCGAGGCTTGGAGCGCGCTGGTTCCTCCTCCAAGCCACTGCTATGTCCGGTGGCCGAACACTGGCTGAATGGCAGGGAGGACAGGAGGAGACCCCTGCTGAAGAGCAGGCCACAGGCTCTGGAGGGACGACCAATATAGTGACCGAATGCCTGTATCCTGGGGCGACCTGTGAGAAGCCTATAGAAAGGCGTGTAGGAAGAGTGCGGCCTCACCGGCATAGCTGAACTTCCCTCACAGTGGGGCCATCCAACACACAATCTTCAGGTCAGAGACAAAAAAATAAATGTTTTGCTGTAGGAGAAACACAAACAATACTGGGGTACAAGGGGAAGGGTGGGGCCTTTTACCAGCCGTGAACTGATTGTGTTTCCTGTAGGGTGGAGCCTCTCATCTCTCATGTCTTGCCGTCCTGGAAGGTGAAAGGAGAAAAGGTTTCTTTTTCCTTTAGACAGCGCACTAATATGTGCACATTTATTCATTTTCAGACCTTCAGGGTCTTTTTTTAGTTGCAGCAGTCTTCACGTATTTGTGGTTAGCGCATCTTTTTTCTTATTTATTCTAAATTATGTCATACAACCCAGGAGTCTTCAGGAGGGGAGGGGGGGGATGGGCGGTTCTCAGCTAAGAACACACTCCTGCATGCATGCTTGAACTAAGGGCAGATGGATTCCAGGTAGTAAATGCTACATGAATCACCTGCCCTTATTTAAGATGGTCATGGCCAGAAATGTTAGGGGGTGTTTTTCAAAGTGATTTCCCAAAAAAAAAAAAAATAAAGCTTAGAGACATGGATGGATGGGGGAGTTTGCTTTGGATAATAAAAATGAATGAAATAGTGTTTTTGGTGCTCAGATGCAGTGAAGAGACGCTTTAAGCTCAGTCAGGATAAATAAAAACTGTATTAAATTATTCGAGCAGTATGTGTTTATGGCTGCGCTGTCCAAAGTTAAATTCAAAGCTGTTCAAAGCTCTTTCAGGTGCATGATGTATGATGATTTTTCTGCATTAACTAGCAAGCATGAAATGAAAAATGTTTTTTTTAATTAACCACCTTGCTTAAAACATACAGAGAGTTTGAATAGGACTTCAAAAAGAGAAGGAAAGTTGGGAGGAAGATGAAGTGGTACAATAATCCGTTGCAACAGTTTGAGTACCTGAGGTGGTATTGAGATAATATCTCGCAGAAATGGAGCAGGAATTTCTTTCAGTTCGGACACTTTCACAGAAGCAATGGTTCCAGAATCTAGAAACTGAACATCTAATGTGCGACTGCTGTGGACACTTGTTATCTGCAAAGGAGTGTGAACATCATTAAGTAGAATATTCATATAAAACCTCATATTTCACTGTGAAAAAAACACTTCTAGCTGTTAATACACAGCTTGAATTCAGCTACATTCGGTTTAACCACCTAAAAAGGACCACCCAATGTACATAAACCTTGTTTTGTATTAAAAGGAGATGTATGGGCTTTATTTTTTCCCCCACTTATACTTACCTAGGTGGATGCAGCATCGGTCCGATACTGCATCTGTCCCCCGGGGCCTCTGCAATAAGAACAGAGCTATCGAACACCATCGATCGCTCGGTTCTGACAGCTCCCCGAGCAGAGGGCTGCTGACTGTCAGTCAGCAGCTCTCTGCTCTGCCTCCTCCCCACTCACTGGAGCGCTGGGCTGTGGAGAGGCGGGGAGTGGCTGGCTCAGGCTCTCAGCAGCTCGCTGAGAGGCTGAGCCAAGTGTCGCTCCAGGCACCTGGCAGATCCTGATTTCCATTGTCGTGATGACGCAGAGCCTGGACTGACTTCTGTGACGTCAGCAGAGAGCTGACTTCAGACCTCTCTCTGCTGAAAACGGGTCACAGGAGTGCAGAATGAATTGCACTCCTGTGATTCATAGGAGATGTACAGCCAAATGAGCTTTGGCTGTACATCTCCTTTAAGTGGTTAATACAAGCTGCATTCATAGCCTTGGTATCAAGTTTTTCAGCCAACGAATAACTTTCAAGTACAAGTCACTTTCATTATGCTATGACATAGGGGGCTTGTAAGGCCCCTATGCCACAGAAAGTTAAAGTGGTTGTAAAAAACCTTTTTATAGCAGCTCCCCCCCCCCCCAATAAATATTTACTGGAGCCTGATTTAAGTCAGTGCTATGCACATATGTATAAGCTCTTCTCCCCTCTCTACCAGCTCTCACAGACTTGGCTGAGAGCCTCGGGGGCCATTGGCTACAGCTGTTGTCAGTTAAAACCTATGAGCAGAGAGGCGGAGGTGGGGCAGAGCCAGGCTGTGTGTCTGAAATGACAAACAGCCCGGCTCGGGAAAAAGCATGCATGAGTGCCCCATAGGAAGCCACTTCTTATGGGGGCACGCAGCGGGGGGGGGGACCCAGGAGCGCCGGTGGGGGACACCAGAAGTGGAGGATTGGGCCTGCTCTGTGCAAAAACTTTGCACAGAGGAGTAAGTGTGACATTTACTAATGTAATGAAAAAACATTTAAAGCTTTACAACCACTTTAAAGAAACATATAAAATATTTAATAAAAAAAATGTTTTTCTACCTCCACATACAGGAAGGCAAACACAAGTCAGGCGCACCCACGTGTGAAAGCAACAATTGTGCCACACGTTACACATCATCGTAAATATCACAGCAATAATTCTAGGGGCATTTTTCACTGTTAACCACTTAAGCCCCGGAAGATTTTACCCCCATTCCGACCAGGGGGTATTTTGCGATTCGGCACTGCGTGACTTTAACGGAGAATTGCGCGGTCGTGCAACGCTGTACCTAAACGAATTTGGCGTCCTTTTTTTCCCACAAACAGAGCTTTCTTTTGGCGGTATTTGATCACCTGTGCGATTTTTTGATCACGCGCTATAAACAAAAAAAGAGCGTCCATTTTGCAAAAATAGCAATATTTTTCCCTTTTTTTTATATGAAATTCCCCCAAAAAAAAATGTAAAAATCAAAATTTTTTAAAATTTTCGGCCAATTTGTTTTATGCTACCTATGTTTGGTAAAAAAAAAAAATCGCAAAAAGCGTATTTTGATTGGTTTGCGCAAAAGTTATTGCGTTTACTAACTAAGGGAAAGATTTTTGTCATTTTTGTTGTTTTTTTTTTAACGCGTAATGGCGGCGATCTGCGATTTTTTTTGCGGTACTGCGACATTGCGGCGGACAGATCGGACCCTTGACTGACATTTTTGACACTTTTGGGGTTACCAGTGACATTTCTACAGTAATCAGTGCTATACATATGCACTGTTACTGTAAAAATACACTGGTAGTGAAGGGGTTAACTTTATTTGAGAGGGAGGGGCTGTGTGTGTCCCTAGGGGCGTGATTCTAACTGTGATTGGCTGGGGCTTCAGCTGTATGCAGAGTGATCAACGGATCTACATAGTAGATCCAGATGATCAGCTCTCATACAGCGAGGAGAATGACAGGCAGCTTGTTTACACAAGCTGCCTGACTTTCTCCCTCTCCCCCGCCGATCGCAGAGTGGCCGGCGGACATCGGGTCCGCCGGTCACACGCGCGGGGGGGGGTCCGTGACCACTCGGGAGCGCGCCTCCGGGGGCGCGCGCTCGCTCCCTAGACCCTCACAAGCTAGTGACGTAGACCTACGTCACTTTGCCTGTGAGGGGCTGACCGCCGACGTAGATAGTCGTGCGGCGGTCGGCAAGTGGTTAACTGTACATTATAGAGCGGTAAAGGCTTTTAAAAGCACTGCCTTTGGGCAATTTTGGATACCATAGTTTTTGCTATTTCACAGACACAGAATCTCAAGGCTTGACCCGTTTGGTTTCTATTTACCCGACGCAATCTCATATTTTATATTTTACTAAATATTTGGGTATACTCTGAGATTTTAATATTGATTTGATAAACATTTGCGCAAATATAATGCGACAAAAAAATTGCAACTACCAATTTGGAATCTGCAGGGCCTCTGCTTTTAAAAAAATATATAAATGGAGGTTTTAAGTATAAAATTGAAATATTGATTCAATCCCACATTGGCAAAGGGGATGGTAAAGTGGTTCTGTACATATTTTCTTTATTATTTTCTAAACAAAAAAAATTGAATTTGTAAAAAAAAATAGAATTTTTGTAAGAACTTACCATAAAATACTTTTTTCTGAGTCCTCTGACAGTCACCACCCACTCATACAGTCTGCACTTCTGGGTATTGGTCTTATACACAGGAGTAAGCTAGGCAAAAGATTTTGTTAGAAAACATTCCCAAAACCTTTGTATAGACACACCTACAGGGGGCTGTCCCTCTGGTCCAATACCCCCAGCTAACAGCATTCCCAAATCAGTTTGGTAACAAGCAGTGTAGAAATCCATGAACCCCAAAAGAGGGGTGGGGGGCGGCGACTGTCCGAGGACTCAGAGAAAATAATTTTACGGTAAGTTCTTACAAAAATTATATTTTCTCTTACGTCCTCTGACAGTCGCCGCCCACTCACTCATACAGTCTGCACTTCTGGGATGTCCCAAAGCAGTGTATATGTGAGGGGTGAGAAACGTAACCGTCAAAAAAGGCAACGCAGCACCCAGGTCAGAGAAAATAACCTTTTCTGAACCAGAAAGGTAACCACTGGGTAACAGGAAAGCTCAACAGGAGCGAACAAACCCAGGAAAGCAAAATAACCAAGCGGGAAAAAACCCCAATAGGAGGAGACAGGCTAAAAACTGCCATGTCTCCCCTAAGGCACTGCCGCACTCAGAACTTTGCGGCCAAAAGAGGCATCTGCCGATGCCAGACCATCAAGTTTGTAAAATTTAGTAAAGGTATGCAAAGACGACCAGGTTGCCGCCTTGCACACCTGGGACACCAACGCCTGATGGCGGAAGGCCCAAGACGCACTAACCGCTCTGGTAGAGTGCGCCGTGACAGGGAAAGGTGGAACCTGATCCCTAATTGAATAGGCCAATACAATCATCTGTCTGATCCATTTGGAAATGGTTGCTGGAGACGCAGCAGTACCCTTCCGAGGTCCCTCAGGAAGGACAAAAAGAGAATCCGACTTTCTGAAGGATTCAGTAGACGACAGGTAAACCCTGATCGCTCTTACCACATCCAAGGAATGCAAGGAAAACTCCTTAGGATGCTTAGGCTTTGCACACAGCAAAGGTAAGACCATGTCCTCGTTGAGATGGAAATCCGAAACCACTTTCGGAAGAAAGGACTGATGAGGTCGCAAGACCACTTTGTCCCTATGAACAACCAGATAGGGGGAACGGCACGACAGGGCCGCCAACTCCGACACACTGCGAGCAGATGTGACCGCCACCAGGAAGGCAACTTTCCGTGACAGCACCAGCAGAGGAATCTCCCGGATGTTTTCAAAGGGAGGACGTTGCAAAAATGGACAAAACCAAATTCAGGTCCCAAGGAGGCAAAAGGTGCCCTCCTAGGGGGAGCCAGATGACGCACCCTTTGAATGAAAGTGCGGATCAAGGAATTCGACGACAGAGGGCGTTGAAAAAGAATGGCCAGCGCAGATAACTGGCCCTTAATAGTGGTCAGCGCCAGGCGCTGCTCCACACCAGTTTGCAGGAACGCTAACACCCTCGCCACCGAAAAGGAGCGGGGATGGAACCCCTGCGATTCACACCAGGCTAAATAAGCCTTCCAGGTACGATAATAAATCTTACCGGACGAGGCTTTCCTAGCCTTGAGTAAGGTAGGAATGACCGCCGACGAGAGACCCCTGTCTCTCAAGACCTGGCTTTCAACAGCCACGCCGTCAAAGCCAGCGACTGTAAAGCAGGATGGAAGATCGGCCCCTGAGACAGAAGATCGTCTCGTAGTGGGAGCCGCCAGGGAGGCTCGACGACCAGTTGCATGATGAGACCAACCTGCGAAGGAACCTGGACAACAACTGAATCGGGGGAAAGGCATAAATCAGGCGATACCGATTCCAAGGCACTACCAACGCGTCCGCCAGAGGGTCGCGTGTTCTTGTCACGAACCTTCCCACCTTGTTGTTTAGCCACGACGCGAACAGATCCACATCCTGGGATCCCCACCGCGCACACAGCATCTGAAACACCTCTGGGTGTAGGGACCATTCCCCCTGGTCCAGGGTCTGGCGACTCAGATAGTCCGCCTGCCAGTTCTCCACACCTGGAATGTGAACTGCCGAAATCGCCGAGACCTACGTCTCGGCCCAAGACAGAATCTCGGCCACTTCCTTGGCCGCCCGGGCACTCCTGGTGCCCCCTTGGTGATTGATGTAAGCCACTGCAGTTGCATTGTCCGTCTGCACACGCACAGGGCGGCCCTGAAGACGATCCGACCAGCGGAGCAAACAGAGCCTGATCGCTCACAGTTCCAAGACATTTAAAATTGCCCAGAATGCCACCCCAGCCCAACAGGCTGGCGTCTGTGGTTACCACAGTCCATAGCAATGGTCGAAAGGATTTGCCTTCCTACAGAGCCGGAGACTGGAGCCACCACAGAAGATCCGATCTGACTTGGGGGCTCAAAGAAATCCACCTTTCCAAGGAGTGAGGATGCCTGTCCCACCTGGTCAGAATCTCCGCTTGCAGAGATCGTGTGTGGAACTGTGCAAATGGTATCGCCTCGAAAGCCGACACCATCAAGCCCAGGGAACGCATGCCGGTCCAGGGTGAAGAAAGCTTGTTGTCCCTGAGGGACTTGACCTCGTCGTGCAGAGTCCGGAGTTTGTCCTCCAGAAGAAAGAATTTCGCCTGGGCGGAGTCCAGAATCATCCCCAAGTAAGGGAGATGAACAGAAGGGGACAATGTCGACTTCTGAAAATTGATGGTCCACCGTAACTCCTGGAGTGTCTGAACCGTGGTTGACAGATCACGCAACAGAGTAGCACGACTTTAAAAAGGAGATCGTCCAGGTACCCAAGGATGGCAATCCCCTGTACCCGCAACAAGGCTAGAACAGGAGCCAACACTTTGGTAAATACCCTTGGAGACGAAGCGAGGCCGAAAGGCAATGCTACGAACGGATAGTGCTCCTCTGCAATTGCGAACTGGAGGTACCTCGGATGACCCTCCTATATAGGGATGTGTAGATACGCATCCTTGAGGTCGATGGAAGCCAGGAAATCCCCTGGACTTAGGGATGCCACCACCGACCAGAGGGACTCCATTCGGAATTTCTGGACCCGCACAAAGCGGTTCAGAAACTTTAGGTCCAGAATCGGACGCACCTTGCCATCTTTTCTGGGCACTGTGAACAGATCTGAGTAAAAACCCCCGAAACCCGTCCCGATGTGGCACCAGGACAACCACCCGATGGAGATCTCGGAAATGATCTGGGGTCAAGTGAAGATTTGAGGGAAAGAATCTGTCTGCTGGGCGTGATCAAAACTCGATCTTGTACCCTGACCGAATGAGTTCTTGAACCCACCTGTCCTGAATCTTGGCCAGCCAAGGTTCGGGAAAACAGCGCAGACATCCCCCCACCCCTGAAACGGGTGAGGGTGCCCCTTCATGGTCGAGGTGGACTGGGCGGCCGTGCCCGTGTGGGCGGCTTTAGACTTGCCCACCCAAGGCTTCTTCTGGCAACTAGAGGCCTTGATGGACTTACCCTTGTCTTGTGCCTTGAAGGCACGAAAGGACCCCTGGTTAGGTTTAAAGGTAGGGCCCCGCGCTTACCGCGGAAGGATTTTCCCCTGGACACTTGGGGCAGCAGTGTGCTCTTACCCCCAGTGATCCCCTTCACCAGTTCATCCAGAGAGTCCCCAAAAAGACAACTCCCTGCATAAGGGATGTCAGACACGGTCTTCTTGGAAGACTGGTCGGCCGACCAGCTTTTCAACCAAACAATGCGACGTCACTGCGACTGCAGACAGGCGTGAGACTAAAGGGGCCTCATCCAAGGCCGCGTCACACAGGTATAAAACAGCCTGAATAATTTGATCCACCATCTCCAGAGTAGCAGGAGGGGCGGGGTCAGCAATAAGGGTGCGTTTAAGCACCTTGGCCCACACCACAACAGCCTAAAAGACCATTACGGAAGCGAACACGGGTTTCATTAAGGAACCCGCTACCAGGTATATGTGGCGGGTAAGAGTTTCCACCCGCCTATCCGCTGGGTCTTTAAACACCAGAGAATCCTCCGCGGGCATTAAAGTGGCTTTATTTAACCTGGACACAGTGTGGTCCATCTTAGGAGCCACAGTCCAGCGCGAATCCACCGGAGCCGCAAAGGGATAACGGTACTGAAATCGCTTGGGCACCACAAAATTGCGCTTTAAATTGCGTCATTGTTCATTCACAGTCTCGTAAAACTCAGCGGGGCAGGAAAAACCTGACCCGACTTCTGGGCTTTGCGGGTCCCAAAGGAAGACCGCTTACCCAACAGGTGGGGCTCATCCTCTAAATTTAGCATGTCTTTCACAGAGCTAATAAGCGCAGACATTGCAGTGCGTTCTCTTGCTGAACCAGAGGGGGAATCCTCCTCCCCATCCGACTGAGAGGACTGAGACCCCTCAGGGGGTACACTGTCCGTGGCAACCATATCTGGCTCTGAATCAGAAGACTGAGAAAGCCTGGGCCGTTTCTTAGAAGCCGGTCAGACATCAACAAATCCACTTTTGACGCTAAAGTCGCAAGTACAGCAGTAAGTGAGACTATAGCAGAGGATTCATGGGTACCTGAACCTTCCACCAGAGCTGGGGGGAATTTGCTATCCTGGGACTCCATCATAGCACTTTAGATTTTAAATGGCGCAGGCCCTTTAAATCGGCGATTACCGCGGTTCCCACCACAAATGCATCGCAATGAGGAACTAAGCCTGTGCTACTAAAAACTGCAAAAGAATGAATGCTAGCAGGAATGCAGGCCAGGAAACACCTAAAAATCCCCTAAAAGTGTGCTATACTTGCCACACGCTGCCAGCTCGATCTGCATGTGAGAAGAAAGGAAGTGACCTCACGCCACTAGAGGTAGAACACAGAGCCACAAGAAAATGGTTGCCAATACAAGTCTATGGAGAAAGCTCTGGGAAAATGGCCGCTGTTCACATAAAGAACATAGTGACCACACTAAAGATGGCGCCCGAAGGGCGCCAACAGAATTGCAGAAAATGGCTGCTGCCCTCACAATGAGGCCAAACAGCCTGCCCACACCTAAAATGGCGGCCCCACAGTTTTACACCGATTGCGGCCCCCACACACAATGTCTGTACCCCCAAAACGTTGCCGAAGCACCTCAGGGACCCCCACAACCCCCCCACACAACGGTAGAACCGCCACAGCGCTCCCGCAGGGACCAGGAAGGGACACATAGGGACCGCACTGACAGACATGAGGGGGATATTACAGATCCATGTGCACTGCCATCCCCATAACAGAGGGCCCACAAACACACCCCGACAGACAATGCCATAGCCTGAGGGGTATCATGGTCCTCACCGGTCCAGCGAAACGTGGGTACCGTTCTATGACAGGAAGCCTCCCACTCTGGGTGGTGGTGCCGTCAGCCAAGAAGGACGCTAGCAACATGCGGTGTACCGCAGTTGAGACATCCCAGGGAAGTAGCCACTTTGCAGGCTCGTCGCTGAGGACAGGGACATGGTCGTTTGCGAGGCCTGGGCGTACACATAACCTAACGCTCGATGGCAGGCTGGGATTCCATAAGGCTCTAGGACAACCAGTGCGATTCCCAGCCCGCAAACGCTGTAGCCCTCCAAAGTCCGACTAACTAAGTGCAGGAACAAATAAAAAGCTATTACTGAAAAGAAAAATCACTCTCTCAGAGAGAAAAAATAATAAGAAAAAAGGCTGAGACTGCAGCCCCAGCCAGGGAAAAGTCAGCCTACTCCTATGCTAGGCAAAGACAAACTGATTTGGGAATGTTGTTAGCTGGGGTATTGGACCAGAGGGATAGCCCCCTGTAGGTGTGTCTATACAAAGGTTTTGTGAATGTTTTCTAACAAAATCTTTTGCCTAGCTTACTCCTGTGGATAAGACCAATACCCAGAAGTGCAGACTGTATGAGTGGGTGGCGACTGTCAAGAGGACGTAAGAGAAAACATTTTTTAGTCAGGTAAATAACAAACAGTTATATTATTTGGCAGGCATTCACATTTTACTTTTCAGCTGTGCTGAAAGAAGCGTGTTTACAGACACAGCAGTGATTCATCCCCAACCAAACACCACATTAGGATTTTTCTTTTATTAGCCAAAGGGAGCTGCAAAGCAGAATGCTCTGCTGTGTCAACTCTTTAGCCAAACAATAGAAATTTGTGAACCCTTTGCCATGTATTTAATAATTACCTTTAAAGGCGTGTTCACAAGGGGCATACTATTGCCTTGTGAGGGTAGTGTTTACCTGCATGGGGATGCACAAACACACACACAGTTTGCGTTCTGCCCGCAAAAAGACGTCAAATCAAGAGCAGTGTCTGTGTCCATGCAGCTGACATCAATGGGACTGCCTGCACAAGGGCACATGGAACACCTGTGCAATCCCCATGGGGGTAAACCCATGTGAATGAGGCCTAAGACAAATATTGTGAGTTGGGATAGGTTACACTTTTACTGAGTGATGGTCTATCCAGATGCTTTCATTCTAGATTAAAAAAATGTGCAAAAAATTATTATTTCAAATATGTCCCCAATTTGTGAGGCTTTGGCTAAATTATATTGACATTTTAAGCATTTCCTTTAGAAGTGTCTTTATGCCTGGTACACACTAGAAGGTTATTTGAAAAAAAAAAAAAAAAAAAAAACTGGACAGGTCTTGTTTAGTTCCGCTGTACTAACAATCTGAAGTTACTACAGCGATCTCCCCCGTTGAGATGTTGTGTTCTGACAGGGTGGGGGTGACGACACTTCGATCAGCACCCACAGAACACTCCGATCAGCGCTCTCTTTCATTGGCTGAGAGCGTTAATCGGGAGTCGGTCGGCTGCTACTTTTCCAGCACGCTCGTCCAAAAGAAGCAGGACAGACAGAACAACATATACACAGGCCGAATGTCGGTTAGTTTTTATTGAACCGGCCCATGTCTTCTGACATTCAGCCCATGTGCACGGGGCGTAAAGTGGAAGTCAACCCTAAAACTAAAATCCCTGCATCTATAGACCTCCATGATCCAACACTAACCTATCTAGTCCTGTAAAAAGAAATCAGTATACATACCTTTTTTTTTTTTTTTTTTTTAAAGCCGATCCAATCCAGTCTCCAGCAGCGGAAGCTCTGCAGAGAACACAGCCGACAACATTTGTGAAATGAATGGGGAGTGACATCACCCATAGACTTAATATGGGGTTTCCATTGTCGGATGCGTCTTCTGCATCCGTCTCCACAACAAAGCCGCGGCTGACAACTCAGCGTGGGATCGGGTCGGATCGGACTAAAAAAAGGAATATATACTATTTTTTTCTTTAGAAGGCTAGATAGGTTAGTGTTAGATCGTTGAGGTCTATAGATGCAGGGATTTTAGTGTTAGGGTGGACTTGCACTTTAAAACTTTGGTGTAACAGAAAAAAGTACAGTATGGGCTGCAAGCTCCTTTAAGTCTTGACTATAGGTTATGCTGCTACCACCTTTAGGCGAGGACACCGATAAAGTTGTTAGGACAGGCGATATAACCTACTCCCAGCAATCAAAGTTTCCAGGACAGAGGGAAGGGTATCCTGTGTCCTGTACTATACTTCAAGAAAAGGGAAAAGAAATTTACAGCCAAGTAAAAGAATCCTAATTTATAAATAGTTTAGTACAAGACACAGGCTGCTCTAGTTCTGGACCATGGGATATCCTCAAGCAATACAACTGAGAGGTTGGAAAAGCAGCAAACAATGCCAACAGACCAAAAACAAGAAAATTTGGTTCACAACTCAAATAGCAGCAGAGGCCTGAACATTTACCTAGTATTTACAAATGTGTCAACAGAAAAGGTAGCAGCCTTGCAAACCTGAGCGCTGAAAGGCCAAACAACTTTGACCAAAGGAGTTGAGATTGTCTTAACAGAGAAAAGAGGGATTATAATGCTTCAAGACTTAAGCCTTAAATGATAACCTGCATAACATTTAGCGATGGTGGAATGGGATGTAGGACAGCCCTTGTGGCTGGCTGCAGGAAATACAAAAAAAGGTTCTGATAGTAGTATTAACCAAAGCATTAACCTACAGAATAAATATAAATATTGCACTGCGTGTACTACATCTACAGTGAATGTACAGAGATCTCTTTGGGGTGTTTTGGAGCCGGACAAAGGAGGAAGAAGAATGTACTAATTAAGGTGAAGGAGAAAACCTACTTAGGGAGAATAGACTGGGACCTCAAACCATCTGGTCTTTATGAAAAACAAGGAAGGGTTCTTTACAAATTAAGGCAGGTTGTTCTGCTTTCATGACAGCCATGAGAATAGCCACCTTACAAGGAAGTAAGCTAACAGAATATACCAAATGGGCTCAAAGGGAGGCTTCTGTAGAGCTGAGATTACCAAACTGAGATCCCAAGGCGAGACAAGTTTAAGAACAAGGGGAGTAATGTAAGCCACCCCCTGAACAATTGCCTTCATCAGAGAATGAGAGGCCATCAAAAGAGAATGGCCAATACTAAGACTTGCCCCTTATATGTGTCAAGGCCAAATACTGCTCCAGCCCAGATTGGAGAAAAAATTAAAACACGTCCTAGAGTATCTTTTAGAAATAAAATGTTTGTGCATCACATCATGTGAAATAAGCCTTCCAAGTGTGATAAACATTGCAAAAGTTTAACTTTCTAGCTTTGAAGTAGCATGGGAATAAAGGAGTCAGAGAGGTCAGGACTCCAAGCTGACAAACCAGTGAGTGTGAAGCAAGATGGTAAAACCATCCCTGAAACAGTAAACTTGGCTGGTCTAGAAGTGCCCGCAGGCATTTCCCAGGAGTTGGAAAATGTTTGTGTACCAATTATTTCTTGGCTAACTTTGGTGGCGTACATCAGCCAGAACTTATCCCACTGGATCACCAGTGCGTACAAACTGCACAGTCCCTTAAATCCCTGATTCTGGGCACATACCGGTTTACCTTGTTGTTGAAGTGGGAAGCCAACAGACCTACATTCAGTGTCCCCCCAGTGGTAACCGATGTTCCAAAAAAACCTTTGGGATAAAGAGACCCTCTTTCCCGCCATTTCACGTGCTGACAGATGAGATCCATCTGCCAATTGTCAAAGCCAGGAATGTGGATTGCAGTCAAGGCTGGAATATGCCTTTTAGCCCAAGCCAGAATTGGGTCTACTTCTCAAGGGGAAACAAACCTCACAGTTGTGGCTTAATCCGACTGAATACTCAGTTGCCTCTGAAGTTCGTTGGTCAAACACAGCAGGGATAGGCACATAAATTCTAATGGTAAGTTCTGTACTCCCTTGATGAAAATTTCCCTTGGACGGTTTAGGTCTCTAGGTCGTGTGTCCAGCCAGACATCAGTTTTGGGAAATGTCCAGGTTAAATGGGGGAAAGAACTTTGCGAATTCCAGCACTGAGCTGTTTGACCACCAGGTCAGCAAAATCCTGGCCTTGAGACATATGCGCGTGGGCCTGTCTAGAGGAGGAGAGAGCTTGTCCCACGAAGTCAGCTCATGGAGCTGTAGAGGCTTATATATGAAACTGTGCAAATGTCATCTCCTTAAATGAGATCCGCAGCAAACCCAGTACCTGTATGCAAAAATTGGACAATTTGCTTTTTGATCTGGACATGAGCTTGGAGGGTTAACGCTTGGTTCCCAGGGAAGAAACACCTGGGTTTGGGCCACAACCAAGACAAGGCCTGGTACTCCAAGTGGTGAGTTGGATCCTACAAGACTTCTGCAGATTGAAAATCTGCCGGAAGCTTTGACGTTTCTGCGTCATCTGCCACTAGGGGCGGAGTGATCCTTTAAAAGAAAAAGTTGATCATATATTAAATAATGTCGATTCCCTGAGAGCGCAGCAGTGCAAGGATCAGGGAAAGCATTCTGGTAAAGATCTGAGGGACCATGGACAGGGCAAAGGAAAGAACCACAAACTGGAAGTGCTGCATACCTCCGTCCCGTGAATAGCAAAAATTGCTGCTGTGGTGAAAAAATCTGAATACTTAGATATGCATAATTGATGTCTTATGATGCTAGCAATTCCCCTTGTTGCAAATAAAAACAGAGCCATTTCCATCCGGAACTTTTGTACCCACAAGAAAGTTTTGAACTACAAATCTAGGATGGGGATTGGGGAAAGAGCATCATTGGGCTACTGAACCTTCATAGGGCTTCAGGGCTTGGATAAAAGCCTTAAATTACGTTAATTTAGACTGAATTAGAAGAAATCCAAAAAGACTCAGGTGCAGTGTTTGGAGAGGGATTCTGAATAACCTCATTACGGCCCTGTGCACAGTGTATGCTAGCCTACCCCCTTCTGACATCCACCATAATGTGAGGGGGATCTCCCGAGGCGTAACCAAAACTTTTAACTTTAATTAGTGCAGAGACTTGCTGCAGAGCAGGGAGCAGAAGGGATGCAGCTGTCTCGTGTGAAAGCTGTTGTATAGACCTGGGCCACAATCTTGGAGCAGGATAGCAGCTGGAGCTGTATTGTACTTGTCTGCAGCAGAGCAATGTGCTCAAGATATTGCCTGAAGTAAGTGGGAGGGCTGCTCTAACATTACCTTAGCCTGTGGAAAGACTCACGTTATGCTCATGGCGGTGACAAACCATTTAAAGTGGCACATGCAAGGCCATGAAAACAACAACTACTTTGAAAGTACTAAAAGTACTGTTACTGGCCAAGATACTCATCACCCAACCTCTGTGTCCGAGGCAGGGATCTGGTGTCCGGGAACTACCACCATGCTGGGGTGTGAGGAGTGGGACCCCACGGGGAAGGGCAGAGCCCGAAACTCACCACACCAAGATAATAGCTCTTTCATGGAGAGGGTCCTCGGGGACTGGAAAAACTCGGATTCAGATCACCACTACCCTGGAGCTGTAGAGCATTGTGCAGCTAAACTTACTATGTTACACTTCTTTATCCAGGTTGACTGTCAAACTCAGAGTGTCAAGGGCAATATTACACAAGCTGGCCCCACTTCTTCCATATGGCGAGGTCCCAACAAGATTCCCTGAGATGCTGTCGAGGGATAATGAATTTGAGGCGATAAGCATATGCCGCCTGTGGTATTGATGCAGGGAGGAAAAGGTTTTTCTCCATGTGAAGAACCAAGAGGGTCTTCAATCTTCCAGAGATTTTAGAATTACAAGCCAGAAAATGCTCTCTGTAGTGAGACGCTGTCCACCACATAAGAACACTAGCAGAAAATAGGATTGTTGGGAACATAAGGGGGTATATGGGCTGTCCTAACAACTTTGGTCCTGAAGGTGCCATCATATAACATATGGTCTGGTCTCTTATACTATACAGTTAAGAAAACAAATTATCCAATCATGTGAAAGCAAACTCCCATTTATTTCATCTGCATATGATAGGAAAATTGAAGTAATTCACTTTTTTGTGTGAACATTGTGACAGTCTTTGCCCTGAAAAGAAGATAAAAACCACCCACAATAAATTGCGAGAGGAGAAGTGTTAGGGACTTGCCTTGTAAGACAGTTAATAGGCAAGGGAAAAACAAACCGAAGTATACGAGGTGTGTCTAAAAAGTTTGGTGAATTGTCTGATATCTTAACAGCAACATGGGCCAGGTGCGCGCACATGCACATGGCGATCCAGAGACACGTCAAGAAGTACCACCCAGCGAGCAGTACATGTGACCATAAGGGTAAACCCGCTGCAGGCAGTCGAACGTAGTCAGTGTGAGATGTAGGGTCAACAAGTGAACATCAAGTTCTGCTACAACTTGGGAAAAACAGCGACTGAGACAAATGAAATGTTTGTGCAAGTGTATTTCCAACTTTTGTTATGCAAAGGAAACGACTGAGGATGAGTCATGTTAGAGCTAGTGCGGCAAATGTTGGTTAAGCGGATCTGTACCCAGTTTGTGCCGCACAAGTTGATAGACAAACTGAAAGCAAAATGTATGGAAACCTCTAGAGATTTCACTACCATGTGTGACCAGGACCCATTCTTTCTGCGAGCCATTGTTACAGGGGATGAGATCTGGTGCTACCAGTTTTATCCGGAATCCAAGCGGCAATCGATGGAATCATCCACTGTGCTCCCCCGATCTGGCACATGTGGACTTTACAGTTTCCCCGCCAGAAGAGTGTTATGAAAGGCGCACGTTTTTCAGACGTGGCTGCAATCCAAGAATGTGGGACAGCAGTTCGGCGATCGTTTCCTAAAGGGGACTTTGCTAACAGTTTCCAGAACCTTTATGAACGTTGCCTAAAGTGTGTTGTGAAGGATGGAGATTATTTTGAAGGCCAATAAAGGTAATTTGTTTGTTTTAGAATACCATTCACCAAACTTTTTAGACACACCTTTTAGTTCAACTTTGCGTGCAACTTTCCCAATGCCATTCTCAAGAGAGAGACCTGGTTACAATAGAGGTTAGAGTTGACGAAGCATCATTAGAAAGATCATTTGTGGGAGATAAAACAGGATAGAGGGGTTGCACAATTATTTCCAGAAGACAGAACTTCAGACTCATTTGTAGAAAAGAGAGAGGCAGTACCCTCAACCAACTTCCCTGAACTGACAGGATCATTCCTAGATATGAACATTTGCATATAAATATATATGAAAACATCATAAAAAAACTCACCTCCACACGTGCCCATTTTCCCTTGTTGTGGAACAAGCATATCTTCCCGCAGAAGGGGAGGGAAACGAATACATTCGAAGTGACAGTCTAGTAAACAAAAATATTTCCATCTTTTATTGATAACATATTAAACAAAATTTTTTTCAGCTCTATATTCATACATTATAAAAAAAAATACAAAATACATCTCTAATCATCACATTCAACATATGCCCAAAAAGTCAACAAACGTGCTTCCCAAACAATGCCAATTAGGCCCCGTTCACACTGGGGCGACGCTACTTGCCGGGGCAACCTCATAGGTCGCGGCGCGCTGCTCGCACCGCGACCTCGGAGCGGCCGGCGCGGACTTCATAACATTGAAGTCTATGCAGGTCGCTCCGGGTCGCCCCAAAGAAGCTCCGGACCTTTTTTCTAAGTCAGAGCGACTTGTGTCGCTCCTATTAGAACGGGTCCACAGCTTCTCTATGGAAGGCGACCTACGGCGACCTGTCAGGCGACCAGGTCGCCCCAGTGTGAACGGGGACTTAGAAAATAAAGGATTATTAAATAAATTGAACTCAAATTTTTTGTTTCAGTCAGTAAAGAATAATGGATAATTATAGCTAACCATAGCCATATCAACAAGACTGCATGATAATCAGGCTGTCTATATAAAACCTCAAGACCATCATCGGGATGGGCTGGCTGCTGAGCCGGAAGGGTTTCAAACCCTCTGGGCAACTATACAACTAAACAATGTACAATGCGAGTTATCCTCTGAATTTCCTTCACTTAGAAGGAGCACTACCTTGCCTATGTGCAATAGTTGGTTACAATGAATGACAATGAATGTAACAAAAGCCACATCAAGACAGGTTGCTGCAAAAGAACAGTCACTACAAACTCTTCTTCCTTCAATTAAAAGCTCTTAAATGCCAGATAAAACCCTCCCCCCTACCTCTCTGAATGTAGCATGTGGTATTAAATACTTAACTTTATACCTGTTTCAGGGATCTTCACTGTGCAGCCCTACCTTATGTCCCACATCCCCGCTGGCTTCTCTTCATAGTGCGCACATATGAGATGGTTCTTTTTGTTACTATGGGTGAACAGGATGGCTGAAATACAGTGCACTTCCAAGCAGCGAATATGGCTGGGGTGTGCGTGTGCAGTTAAGAGGAGAAAGCTTAAAGTTTTTAAGATTATAGCTCTTAATTTTTCGTGGTTTATATCGATTTACGCTGCTTAGAGCTTAACTGCGTTTATAGCACCAAAGGCACGTGTGTTTTTTTTTTTTTTTTACTTAAGGTATTTATTGAAACAGAAAAACAAACAGTTTAGCAACTAGCTCTCTGGGGCGAATAATGGGTTTGGCACTGTAACCCTGCGATTGCAGTTACAGTGATGAACACAATAACAACAATCTCCTGAATGGTCATGAATGGGTTTCCATTCATGACAGCTGGCTTTGTGTTGACATGCTGTTATTGGCTACAGCGAATCACATGGTACAGGGTGCGGTGATTGGCCTAAGTACCATATGATAGTCATGGGTCAATCACAGTCATCACTTCAGAAAGCACAATGGTTATGAATAGAACTCATTCATAACATCTGTATATACATTGTGAACATGTAATGAAATAGCAATCACGTGATCCCTTGGCCGTTCAAATCGCACGAGTATCGCAAACTGTAATCCGCTGTGTACGTTGCGGAGCCTGCCCGTGCAGTCCACCCACTGTAAAAGTACTGTGAGGGGTCCTAAAGTGGTTAAACCTTGATTTTTGTTATTTGGAACATACTGATGTTTTGTACGAAAAGAGGAGTATCCAATTGATCTGTTTACTGGAAAGGATGATGCAAACATCTCATTCCTGTTTGGTAATATATGCCAGTTTGAACTCTGCCAGAAAAGTATCAAGCAAATGATATGCCAGAGAAATTGCATGATGCAGAGGAGTCTGTTCATCACACAGCTGTTAAAATTGGGTATAATTGTGAGCGAAGGATGGCACTGAGGAAAGACAGGCCAGCGAGTGTGAAAATCAAATGTCAAATTGCGTAGGGCAGGGTTCAAAGTTAGCTGTTCCCGAGATGGCCAGTGGCCAGAGCATACAAAATTTCTAGCTTGGAACAAGTGGGAGTGCCTTAATGCAGTAAAGTTTAGATCGAAAAGATGGATTCCTTGTTATGGGCAAGATCAGGGAAGGGTTCAGAGAGTTTAGTTGACCCTGAAATACCTTTGAGGAAATACGCCAGGTCTTACCAATGGTGGGATGCGTTCTGAGGCTGAATGAAATCCTGGCCACACACAAAGAAAAAAATTGTTAGGATGATTTCTGAGGCAGCTTGCTCGATAGCTACCATTGCTTTAACCAGTTTAAGACCACCCTATAGCAGTTTTACTGCTACAGGATGGCACCTGTGCGCCAGGTCACATATATATATATATATATATATATATATATATATATATATATAAACACACACTATCCAACACTTCTGGGTAGGGGGCGCACGTGTGCCGTCGCTGGCTCGCTTTCGCTGTGATTACGGCACAGCGGAAGCTGATCGGTGGGTGCAGGCAAACACACAGAACTGCGATCTGCCAAAGTAAACAAGGCAGATCGCCATTCTGAAAGGGGGAAGGGATGGAGTTTGTGTCCGTGCAAAGAAGGGAATAAATTCCATCTTTTCCCTTAGTAAATGCACCTCACACGGTATAGTAAAACACTGGCTAGGCACATAGTTAACCCTTTGATCACCCCCTGACGTTAACCCCTTCCCAGCCAATGTCCTTAGTACAGTGACTGTGCATATTTTTAGCACTGATTACTTTATTAGTGCCACTGGACCCAAAGAGTGTCAGTGTCTAAATGTCGCTGATCGCCCTCATTACTAGCAAAAAAGTAAATAAAAATATCCCATAGTTCGTAGATGCTATAACTTTTGCGCAAACCAATCAACCTGCCTTTAAAAAACGCAGAGACAATTAAATACCACAAAAAAAAAAAATAGAATTTTTGTAAGGACCTACCGTAAAATTTTTTTCTCTGACAGTCGCAGCCCGTTCAGTATTCCTTCATGGGTGGGTAATGCGCCCTCTCTGCAGGAGCAGGCTAGGTAGTTAAAAGGTTAACAACAAAAGCTTTTACACACAACACACCTCTAGGGGGCTGTTCCTCAGGCATAACCCATCAGCCTCTAGGTGCTGCTCTTCAGTTTCGTAGCAAGCAGTACAGGAAGACAAATAACCCCAAAAAAATAGAGGGGCGGGGGCTGTGACTGTCAGAGGACTCAAAGAAAAGAATTTTACGCTAAGTTCTTACAAAAATTGTATTTTCTCTTACGTCCTCTGACATTTGCAGCCCGTTCAGTATTCCTTCACGGGTGGGACGTCCCAAAGCAGTGCAGGAGTGAGGGGTGGAAAGACGCAACCAAATAGAAGGCAACGTGTCAACAAGGCCAGAGAAAAAAACGGAGCCAACAGGGCAACAGAAGCTCAACAGGAGCCAACCCAGAACAAATAACACCCCAGAAAGAGACATAACGCGTCTCTACAAACAACCGCCGCACTCAAAACCTTGTGGCCAAAGGAAGCATCAGAGGATGCCATCACATCAAGTTTGTAGAATTTTGTGAAAAGTGTACAGACGACCAGGTCGCCGCTTTTCACCCCTGAACCACAGAAGCCTGATGGCGAAACGCCCAAGAGGCACTGACAGCTCTAGTAGAATGTGCCCTCACAGGGAAAGGAGGCACCTGACCCTTGATTGAATAGGCCTGAACAATAGTCTGTTTGATCCATTTAGAAATGGTTGCAGCGGATGCAGCCGAACCCTCCTGAGGTCCATCGGGAAGGACAAAACAGGGAATCAGAGTTCCGAAAGGACTCCTCGGCAGACAGGTAAACCCTGACCACCCGGACCACATCCAACAAATGCAAGGCAAAATCTTTGGGATGCTTGGGCTTCGCACAAAGCGAAGCTAAAACAATATCTTCATTGAGGTGGAAACCAGATACCACCTTAGGAAGAAAAGACTTGTCGGTCGCAAGACCATTTTATCCCTATAAACAACCAGAAAAAGCAAGCGGCAAGACAGAGCCGCCAATTTAGACACTCTCCGAGCAGAAGTGATAGCCACCAGACAACTTTCTGGGCTAACACAGGTAGAGCCATTTCACTGATGTTATCAAAGGGAGGCCGTTGCAAAATGGAGAAAACCAAATTCAGGTCCCACGGAGGCAAAAAGGGGCCTTCCGCGGGGGAGCCAGATAACGCACTCCCTAAATAAAGATGCGAATCAAGGAGTTAGTCGCCAAGGGCCGCTGGTATAAAATGGCCAAGGCTGACAACTGACCGTTGATCGTGCCCAGCGCCAAGCGCTGATCCACCCCTTCCTGCAGGAAGGCCAAAGCCCTTGTGATTCACACCGGGCAATATACGCCTTCCAGGTACGATGGTAAATCTTCCTGGAGGTAGCTTTCTGAGCCTTCAGTAAGGTAGGAATGAGAGCATCTGAGAGACCCTTGTCTCTCAAAACTTGGCTTTTAACCGCCATTCCGTTAAAGCCAGAGACTGTAAAGCAGGATGGAAGATTGGCCCTTGAGACAGTAATCGTCTCTCAGCGAGGGCCGCCAAGGCGGCTCGACGACCATCTGCACGAGGTCTGTGTACCAGGACCGACTAGGCCAGTCTGGGGCCAGCAGAAGCACCTGCACCTGTTCTGACGCCATCGGCGGAGGAACCTGGACAGGGGTTGAATCGGAAGGAAGGCCTAAATCAGCCGATACTGGTGCCAGAGCACCACCAACGCGTCCGTGGCATCCGCCAGAGGATTGCGGGTACTGGCCATGAACCTCCCCACCTTTTTGTGGAGACGGGACACGAACAGATCCACGTCCGGAGTCCCCCACCGGGCACACAGAAGGTGAAACACCTCCAGATGCAGGGACCATTCCCCCCTGATCAAAGGACTGGCGACTCAGATAGTCCGCCTGCCAGCTCTTTACTCCTGGAATGTGAACAGCCGAAATCGCTGGAACATGCATCTCGGCCCAAAACAGGATCTCGGCCACATCCTTTGCTGCCCGGGCACTCTTGGTGCCCCCTTGGTGATTGATGTAAGCCACCGTCGAGGCGTTGTCCGTTTGAACACAAACCGGGCAACCACGTAGCCGAGTTGACCAATGGAACAAGCAGCGCTTGATTGCTCGGAGCTCCAAGATGTTTAATCGGTAAGGAGGATTCCTCCGCCCACCACGTCCCCTGGGCACAAAGTGTGCCCTGAGCTCCACCCTAGCCCGACAGGCTGGCATCCGTGGTGATCACTGTCCACAGTAGAGGCCGAAAGGATTCGCCTGGAGTCAGAGTGGGTGACAGGAGCCACCACGAAATGTCCGTCCTCGTGAGGTGGCTCAAAGATATCCTCCTGTCCAAAGACTGAGTTTTTCTGTCCCAGAATCTCTGCTGGCAGAGTTCACGTGTGAAACTGAGCAAACGGGGTTGGAGTCGAAGGCCAAACCATCAGGCCCAGGGACCGTATGCAGGCCCGCAGAGAGGAGAGATCGTTGTCCCTGAGGGACCTGATCTCGCCCTGCAGGGTTTGAAGTTTTTCCCTCCGGGAGAAAAAACCTTTGCTTGAGCGGAGTCTAGGACCATCCCCAAGTAACTGAGACGAACTGACGGGGTCAGTTCCATCTTCTGGAAGTTGATGGTCCACCCAAACTCCTGGAGCGTCTGAACCGTGACCGTCAGATCGCCCAACAGAGTGGCACATAAGCTCGCCCTCAACAGGAGGTCGTCCAGATAAATGAGGACCGCAATCCCCTTGAAGCGCATCAAGGCAAGCACCGGAGCCAAAACCTTGGTGAATACCCTGGGAGCCGAAGTGAGACCAAAGGGCAATGCCACAAATTGAAAGTGCTCCTCTGCCACTGCGAAGCGGAGATACCGCTGATGACCTTCGTAGATATTGATGTGCAGATACACAGCCTTTAATTCGATGGAGGCCAGAAAATCCCCCGGACTCCATGATGCCACCACCGACCGGATAGATTCCATCCGGAACTTCTGCACTCGCACGAAGCGGTTCAGAAACTTGAGGTCCAGAATCGGACGCACTTTGCTCTCTTTTCTGGGCACCGTGAACAGGTTGTAATAGAACCCGTGAAACCTGTCCCGCTGAGGGACTGGAACAATAACTCCTTGGGCAAGAAGATCTTGCACCGCCCCCTTGAGATCTTTTAAACAATCGGGAATCAGATGGAGATTTGATGGAAAGAACCTGTCTGCGGGACGAGATCTAAACTCGATCTTGTACCCTGAACGAATCAGTTTGTGAACCCACCTGTCCCGAATTTGGGACAAACAGGATTCCTGAAAGTAACGCAGATGCCCCCCCACCCCTGAACTGGGTGAGGGCGTCCCTTCAGGCGGAGGAGGACTGGGCTGCCAAACTGGCCTGACCAGCCTTGGGCTTCCCAGGCAATGGCTTCTTGTGACCGCCTGAGGTCTTGAAGGATTTACCTTTTTCCTGTGCCCCTGAGGCACGAAAGGACCCACGATGAGCCTTGAAGGAAGGACCCTGCCTAGTGCGGGGTGCTTTTTTCTTAGAGGTGTTGGGCAAAAAGGTACTCTTACCACCCATAAGACCTTTGATCAACTCATCTTAGGTATCCCCAAAAAGTCGATTACCCATATAAGGGACATCAGACACAGTCTTCTTGGAAGCGTGGTCAGCCGACCAACTTTTTATCATAATGCGGCGTATTGCGATCCCTACCGCAGATAACCTCGTGACCAAAGGAGCCTCGTCCAAGGCCGCATCACATAGGTAAAGCACGGCCTGGGCCATTTGATCCACCAGGTCAAGGACAGTCAGAGGGACTGACTCCACTACTAAGGTGCGCCTAAGCACCTTGAACCATTCCGTGACCGTTGGAGAAACCATCACAGCAGTGAACACACGTTTGAGCAGGGAGCCCGCCACCAAATATATGTGAAAAAACGTCTCCACACGCCTATCCACCGGGTCTTTGAACACCGGGGAGTCCTCCACAGGCATCAACGTGGATTTATTCAACTTGGAAACAGTGTGGTCCACCTTTGGTGACACAGTAAAGTGACGGTCGACTGGATCCGCAAAGGGATAACGGTATTGAAACCGCTTAGGCACTGCCAGCATATGTTTGATGCAATGCCATTGATCGTTCAAGGTTTCGTGAAACTCCTCTGGACAAGGAAAAACCTGACCCGAATTCTGGGCTTTACGGAACCCGAAGGACACCCGCTTTCCTGACTGGGTGGGCTCATCATCAAGATTTACAGTCTCCTTGACGGAGCTAATAAGTGCATTTACTATAGCGCATTCCCGTGCCGCAGTGGAGGAGGACACCTCCTCCTCTCCATCCAAGTGTGAGGACTGGGACCCCTCGGGGGGGGGGGGGGACGTTGTCCGTGGCAACCAATTCAGGCTCTAAATCAGAAGACTGAGAGGGCATCGGCCGTTTTTGAGCAGTGCGTTCAGACATCAGCAGATCAACCTTGGACGCCAAGGTCGCAAGTGCAGCAGATAAGGAGGCCACGGAAGAGGATTCAGGAGTTCCTGAAGCCCCAACCAGGTCTGTGGGGAACTTGTTATCCTGGGACTTCATTTTGCATGACAAAAAATTTTTTTTTGGGACACTGGCCCTTTAAAACAGCGGTTTCCACGATCCACACCGCCGGTGGAGACCCCTTTAAAACTGCTGAAGCAATAGAGAAAACTGAATTTTTGTAAAATCTTACCTGTAAAATTCCTTTCTCTGAGTCCTCCGACAGTCGCCGCCTCTTCATATTCGTCACATATGGGGTATTAGACTTTGCTCCGAAGGAGTAGCTAGGCAACAGAATATGTTAACATTAAAGCTTTTAACATATCCCACCCTCAAGGGGTGGTCCCCTCAGTCAATACCCTCCTACTTCCTGCAACCATATCTCAGTTTTAGTGGAATAGCAGTAGAGTATACAACCAAACCCCAAAAGAGGGGCGGGGGCGGCGACTGTCGGAGGACTCAGAGAAAGGAATTTTACAGGTAAGATTTTACAAAAATTCCGTTTTCTCTTACGTCCTCCGACAGTCGCCGCCTCTTCATATTCGTCACATATGGGGACGTCCCAAAGCAGTGCAAACATGAGGGGTGGGAAACGCATCCGTGCCGAAAGGCAACGCAGTCTCCGCATCAAAGAAAGGAACCTCACCAAAGGAAGGAACCCAGCTGGGCAACAGGAAAAAACAGGTGCTCAACAGGAGCAACAACCCAGGAAAAGACAAATAACCAGGGGATAAAAAAACTTATCCCAACAGCCAGTGGTCCCCATAAGGGACCCTAGGGAATTGCCGCACTAAGAACCTTGCGGCCAAAAGAAGCATCCGCCGATGCCTGAACATCTACTTTGTAGAATTTTGTGAAAGTGTGCACGGTCGACCAGGTCGCCGCCTTACACACCTGGGCTACAGAAGCCCCATGACGACAGGCCCAAGACGTACTCAAAGATCTAGTAGAGTGCGCCTTCACAGGTACAGGGGGAACCTTCCCCTGCAAAGCATAGGCCTGTTCAATGGTCTGCCTGATCCATTTGGCGATGGTAGAGGCCGACGCCGCCATGCCCTTCCGAGGACCCTCTGGAAGAACAAACAAGGAATCCGACTTTCGAAAAGACTCAGTCGATTTAAGGTAAACCCTTATAGCCCGAACAACATCCAAAGAATGCAACCTCACCTCCTTCGGATGTTTAGGCTTCGCGCACAGCGAAGGCAAGACAATATCCTCATTAAGATGGAATTCCGAAACTCGTTTCGGAAGAAAAGAAGGATTAGGTCGCAAGACCACCTTATCCAAATGAACAACCAGATACGGAGACTTGCAGGACAAAGCTGCCAGCTCCGACACTCTGCGAGCCGAAGTGATCGCCACCAAAAAGGCGACCTTTTTGGACAACAGAGACAACGAGATCTCCCTGATCTGTTCAAAAGGAGCACGTTGCAACACAGATAGAACGAGATTCAAGTCCCAAGGTGGCAGAGGATCACTCCTAGGAGGAACCAGATGCTGCACACCCTGAACAAAAGTGCCAACCAAGGAGTTGGAAGCCACGGGACGTTGAAACAGAACGACCAGCGCAGATACCTGACCCTTTATCGTAGCCAGCGCCAAACGCTGATCGACACCCGTTTGAAGGAAGGACAGCACTCGGGAAACCGAGTACGTGCGGGGAGAAAATCCCCTGGACTCACACCAAGCAAAATAGGCCTTCCAAGTACGGTAATAAACCTTCCCCGAGGAAGACTTCCTCGCGTTGATCAAGGAATGAACGACCTCTGGGGAGAGACCCTTCTCCCTCAGGACCTCGGTCACAACAGCCAGGCCGTCAAAGCCAGCGACTATAAAGCAGGATGGTATATTGGACCTTGAGACAGGAGATCGTCTCGAAGAGGCAGACGCCACGGGGCGTCGACCGCCAGATTCACGAGGTCTGCGTACCAGGACCGGCGAGGCCAGTCCGGTGCCACAAGAATCACCGTGCTGCGTTCCGAGTGTAACCTGCGAAGGAACCTGGACAGCAACTGAATCGGTGGAAACGCGTACATCAGCCTGTACTGATGCCACGGGGCCACTAACGCGTCCGACGCGTCTGCCCGAGGGTCGCGCGTCCTTGCCACGAACCTTCTCACCTTGTTGTTGAGACGAGACGCGAACAGGTCCACATCTGGAAGACCCCACTTCGCGCACAACATCTGGAAGACAGTCGGGTGGAGAGACCACTCCCCCTGATCCAGGGTCTGGCGACTCAGATAGTCCGCCTGCCAGTTCTCCATCCCCGGAATGTGAACCGCCGTTATCGCCGGGACATGAGTCTCGGCCCAAGTCAGAATGTCGGCCACTTCTCGAGCCGCTCGGGCACTCCTGGTGCCCCCCTGGTGGTTGATGTAGGCCACCGCCGTGGCATTGTCCGTCTGCACCCGAACCGGGCAGCCCCGCAGCCGGTCCGTCCAGCGATGAAGACAGAGATTTATCGCACGCAATTCCAGAATGTTGATCGGAAGGGAGGACTCCCCCTCCGACCAAGTCCCCTGGGCGGACAGAACGCCCAGAACACCACCCCAGCCCGACAGGCTGGCATCCGTGGTGATCACCGTCCACGAGATAGGACGAAACGACTTGCCCCCGGACACCATCGGGGACTGGAGCCACCACAGAAGGTCTCTTCTGGTCTCTTCTGGTGCGATGACTCAACGAGATTTGAAGATCCAGAGACTGAGGTCGCCCGTCCCACTTGGACAGGATCTCCGCTTGGAGACCTCGCGTGTGAAACTGGGCGAAGGGAATCGCCTCGAAGGCCGAGACCATCAATCCCAGACATCTCATGCACGTCCTTAGAGACGAGTGCGGAACGTCCCTGAGGGACCTGACTTCCTCCTGAAGAGTTCTGAGTTTGTCTTCCGGCAGGAAGACCTTCGCCTGTACCGAGTCCAGAATCATTCCCAGGTAGGGAAGACGAACCGACGGACTCAACGAAAGGACCCCTGAGGGGACCGAAAATTAGCATGCTTCTTCCCAGAAGCCCCCTTAGCCTTTCGGAAATGGGGCAAGAGAGTGCTCTTACCTCCGGTGATCCCCTTAATCAACACATCCAAGGACTCCCCAAAAAGGCGAGACCCATCATAAGGTAGATTGGCTAAGGTCTTACGTGAAGACTGGTCCACCGACCAACATTTCAACCAAACCAGGCGGCGAGACAACACCGCCACGCTGTGCACACGTGCAGCCAACGGAACCAGGTCCAGGTCCGCATCACACAGATACATGACACCCTGGTGGATTTGGTCCACCATATCCAGGGTCGCCGGCGAGGCCGAATCGGCCACTAGGACGCGCCTAAGCATCTGCGTCCAACTTGCAATTGCCTGGGCCGCCATGAGAGAAGCAAACAGAGCCTTAAGCATAGAACCCGTAACAGAATAAGTATGATGGGCAAGAGACTCCAATCTCCTATCCGTGGCATCACGGAACACAGGGGAATCCTCTGCAGGAATCGCAGTGGATTTGTTTAAAACCGCAATTGCGTGATCCACTGGGGGAGGCACACACCACCGTTCATCAGTGGAAGGCGAGAAAGGATAACGCAGCTTGACCCTACTTGGTACAGCAAAAGGTTTGCGCAGATTGCGCCATTGTTCCTTAACAGCGCGCTGAAAATCATCATTGCAGGGAAAAACCTGCGGCGTCCTGCGTTTTCTCTGCGTCCCATAAGCCGCCAAGGCAGCGGGGGGACACACTTCATCCTGCAAACGCAGCGTTTGCTTTATGGAAGCAATCAATTCATCCATGATTGCAAGTTCTTCAGGCGAGCCAGGGGGAGAATTATCAACCCCTTCAACTTCAGCCTCCACCTCGGACCCCACAAGATCCAGGGAGGAGCGGGACCCCGACAAGGAGGCCCCCGCCATAACAGCCCCATCACCTTCACCCTCAGAATCAGAGGAAAGAGCAACTCTGGGTCTTTTAGTAGATTGAGCAGCCACCAGCATCTGCACCTGAGCAGCAAGGCCAGCCACAATAGTGGCTAAATCCCCCCCTGGGGGGGAAACAGCGGTCCCCTGGCTTTCCACCAAGGCGGTAGGAAATTTGCCCTCCTGAGAATCCATTGCCCCTATAACAAATGCCGGATAATAAAGGGTTAACTGCCCCTTTAATCAAGCGCGGCGAGCGCAGCCCACCGCACCGCACACAAGCACAATGAGACCCCCACAGGGAATATCAAACTTAACACAGGCAATGGATAGCAAGAACAGAAGGATAAAACCTGAGGAGACCCTCGCCGCTGCTGCTGCCTCGATCGGTGTTCCTGGAGAAGAGGAAGTGATGCTGCCAGGGCGCTCTATGAAAGCCTATGGGAGGCTACAAGAAAATGGCCGCCATGCATGTAGAACATGCGGCCGGAGCGAGTGTAGGCAAAACGGCGCCGTTTGGCGCCGAAACCGCCGCTCCACAGTACAGTAATGCACACATGTCATCCATGTATAAAAAAACACATGTCAGATCGCCGCAGCGATCGCTGTATAATGCCCAAACATGCCACAAAACATGCCCCACAGCACACAGCTTCTCACACTGACAAGGCTGACACACACAGTGTCACACAGCTCCCCCCCCCCCACCTGCAGCCCACAGCATGCAGCCGAGAGATAGGGAGACAAACAGTGTGAATAGAGGCAGGTTACACAGTCCCAGACTGACACCCCCCCAGACAGACAGGTCCCCACATAAATACACTTACCTCACATGGCGTGGGGGACCCGCACAGGCGAACAAGCCGCTGCACATGAGGCAGGGAGAGTCGCATACAAGACGCACAGAATGGGGGTTAAGAAACCGCACAGCGTCCAGTGAGGTAGCCACCTCACCAATCATCCCTGCACCGAACAGTGATGGGTCGTTCACTGTGCCAGGAGCGTTACCTGGCTGAACGCTCGATGGCAGGCTGGGAAGCCACTGACCCACGACCTGCGACCAGGGGGATCAGCCCGAGACCCAGCCCGCATGATCCTCTTCATCCGAAGAACTAACTAACGCTGACAAAAAGAACAGCTAAGTAAAGGTAGAGAGAAAACTCAAACAAAAATTCAAAAAAGAAGAAAGAGTCTGGGGCAGAAAGCCCCAGCACAGAGAGAGCCAGCCACTCCTGACAAGCTAGACATTAAAACTGAGATATGGTTGCAGGAAGTAGGAGGGTATTGACTGAGGGGACCAGCCCTTGAGGGTGGGATATGTTAAAAGCTTTAATGTTAACATATTCTGTTGCCTAGCTACTCCTTCGGAGCAAAGTCTAATACCCCATATGTGACGAATATGAAGAGGCGGCGACTGTCGGAGGACGTAAGAGAAAGTACAATTTTGCAGGACAATGCCTTAAAAACAGTCAAAAATCAGCCCCACAGTGTCACTACGTTACCATCTCGCACACACTGCTGCAGTGAAGGGAGAAGTGAGAAAGGAAGTGACCTCACGCACTAGAGGCCAATACATGCCCTGAGCCACAGTATAATGAATGCCTATTAAAAGTAAATGGGAGGAAGCACTCGCAAAATGGTCGCCACCCTTACTAGGCGGCCGCCCACAACAAAGGTCAGAAAATGGCCAGATAGCCTGCCCTTACCCAAAATGGCGGCCGAATTGCGCCAAGTCAGCACAAACCCAGGATACTGGCCACCGCGGGAAACCTCAGAGGCACCCCCCAGACATGCAACAAGCCCCCACACCCCCCATTCAGGCAGTGTGCACCGCATAGCGCCCCCAGCAGGGGTAGGGGCTGCCAAAAGAGCCAGGGAGGGGGACACTACAGAGACCGCATTGTTCTGCCTTCTCCTAGGAGTGGGCCCACATAACACCCCCACAGACAACATTCCCAGGGACAGGGGGTAGCGTAACTCAGCATACCACGGACAGCAGGTTCCGCTCTGATACGGAACACCTCCCACCCTGAGTGGGGGTGCCGTCAGCCTGGAAGGGATGCTAGCAACACACGGGCGTTCCGAAGTTGAGACATCCCGGCGAAGATGTGGTTCTCTGGAAGCTCGTCCTCAGGGGCACTGAGGCGAGGCCGGGGCGTACCTGTGACCTGCAACGCTCGTTGGCAGGCTGAGACACCGTAAGGATCTATATTATCCAGTGTGAGGCCCAGCTCTGCTGTCGCTTGTAGTCCTCCAGGGATCCTCCTGACTAACTAGCAATAGTGAGTGATGAAAGAAATAAAAAGAAAAAAACTTTTTTCAAAGAAAAAGATAAAAAAACAGACATAGGTCTCAGCTGGGAACCTAGACCTACTCCTGACGCTAGGCAGCAAGAAACTGAAGAGCAGCATCTAGAGGCTGTAGGGTTATGCCTGAGGAACAGCCCCCTAGAGGTGTGTTGTGTGTAAAAGCTTTTGTTGTTAACCTTTTAACTACCTAGCCTGCTCCTGCAGAGAGGGCGCATTACCCACTCGTGAAGGAATACTGAATGGGCTGTGACTGTCGGAGGACATAAGAAAAAAAAGCTTTTTAGTGGAAAAAAGGACATACATTTTTTTATTTTTTTTTATTTAGTTAAAGTCACGCAGTGCTGTATCGCAAAAGAGAGGCCTGGTTATGCAGGGGGGTAAATCTTCTGGAGGTCAAGTGGTTAAGAGACCATGGCAGCATCAGTTGATGACCCTGTTGAAGTAACTTGCTGGCATGCATTTGTGAAATGGCTACTGCAATTTCCTCCTCTGTAATTGGGGAGTCCAGATCAGTAAGATCAGAGGCAGGAAAGCAATGCATAGCTGCTTCTTCAAGGTTAATATCCTCTGTTAGTGGGGAGTCCCGCTCCCTACATGGGAGTGACTGAATATTGTATATCAATCATAGAAAAAGGAACCGTAATGCTTTGATTTGTCACATACAGATTTTGTAGAAAGGACTTGTTAAGCCATCAAAACCAATGCCTGGTTGGCAAAGATGCCAGATCTATTTACAAAGAGATAGGAGCATAATCGAAGGCGACAAGAGTTCCTATAGCAGTCCTCTGGACAGTAGGAATTAGGGATTGGTGAATTATAAATAAATTAGGGTTAGCAGAAAGATACACCTGAGGAATATACTCCTGAGGCCCTAATGATTTGGTGGCTCATTGGCAACGTGGGTGCAGACCTATGTGGGAGAAAGGTTGGAAAAAAAACTCTGTGGTAACATGGAAGTCATACGCTCAAAAAAAACAGTGAAGTAAAACGCAACAAAACAAAGAATCTTCAAAAGGACATATAGCTAAAGCTATCACCCGATAAACTCTGCAATGCCCACTGCCCGACTCTAGGTCACACACAGTAGATGGACCCTCTCCAACTCCGGGCAGCCATGGGTGTGGACTGGGTGAGAACATATCAAGCCAGGACTCCAAGCAGGAGGCAGGACTGTAAGATGCAACACAGGCCCTGGCACCCAAGGAGTACGATAACTGAGAAGTAACACTAACAGATATATATGTACTCCAATATTAGCTGTGACCAAAGCGAATGCAACAAGCAGTTAGGTCACTAAGATACTACTCAGAACATATCCAAATAGTAAATTGCGTGTCCCCTTTAAGATAGGGCTCCAGGCCTTTCAAGGCACAGCTCATAATAGGACTAAAGCAGGGTCAGGATTCATGTACAGTTGCAGAAGGGTTACAGGCCTATGTCTAGGTGGTCTTGGTGTCAGTTCTGCTTTGGTCCATTTCGAGTTAGCAAGCGGGCATTGTTCTTGGAGCAGATGAAGCCAGTCTGGCATCTGGAACGGATCTGGAACTTCCGTCCCCTGCTCCCCCCCTGCTCCCCAAAAGTGCCAATTGTGCAAGAGGAGCAGGGAATGAGTCCGTAAAGCGGAACTTCCCCTTCTGGGTGGAGTTCCACTTTAAAAACTTGAGCAACAGAACTTTGATGCCAATATACCCAAGATGTGATGACACTCCTGGTGGAAGGGGCCTTGACCGGAAATTAAGGCACATTATCCCGTGATACCAGAGGACAGGGAAATAAGCTGACACCACCAAGAAATAGCAGGTTAAGAAGCAGCATGGCCGTTGTAAAAGGACCTTCAGGTAGAAGGACCTTCAGGTAGAACAAACAAGGCCTCAAAATATAAAAGCAAAGCAGTAGACCTCAGATAAATTCAAACAGCTCAAACATCTTCCAAAGATTGAAGCACCCTAGGATGTTTAAAGGAAAACTAAAGCCAAAGCTCTTTTCTCTGTACTTCCCCTGTGGGGCTTTGGGGCAGAGCAGAGAACCAATAACTGAAAGTCACCAGCTCTCTGCTCAGGGAACACAGAGAACCAGGAGCGGCAATCAATTAGCGGTGTGAGATGCTGCATCCATCTACGCAAGTATAATTTAAAAAAAACTAAAAATTCCCACTCTTCTCTTAACCATGCAAGCTTTACCCCCACTTCATTACCAGGCCATTTTTTGCTGTACAGCGCTGCACTACTTTGACAATCGCACGGTCATGCAACGCTGTACGCAAACAAAATTTGTGTAATTTTTTTCCACAAATAGGGCTTTTTTTTTTAACTTTTGCGTTATAAAAACTATACAAGACAGAAACAAAAAAATTTACAATTGTTTTTTACATGTTGCTATAAAACATATCCCAAAAAAAAAAAAAAAAATACAAAAGATAACATTTCTTCATAAATGTAAGCCAAAATGTATTCTGCTACATGTCTCTGGTAAAAAAAAAAAAAAAAAAAAAATACACAAGTAGTGTATATTAATTGGTTTGCATGAAATAGTGCATTTTAGTGTCTGCAAATGACAGTATATATAATGGATATTTCTTGTTTTTTTACACTAGTAACGGCGGTGATCAGCAACTTATAGCAGGACTGTGATAGTGCAACAGGCAAACTCACACTGGGTGGGAACTGACCAACTGCCACTGACATCCCCAGTAAAACAAATACAGTGATCAGCGCTAATAAAATTTACTGTAACTGTACTAATGGCACTGGGCTGGAAGAGGGATTTTACTTGGGGATGTCCCTGCTTTGGAGGGAGACAAAAAAGCTGCATCCCTGCTGTCAGAAGAGAGATCTGTATTGTTTCCATACACAGATCTCTGTCCTGTCTTCCGCCCTGACGATCGGTAAATAAATCCTTGACCGGGACCTGGCGATAGGCATGTAAAGGAGCCAATGACCGTGCAGGCAGGCGGGCGGGTGCACGCATCCCATACCCAGAATAACAGAATCATGTATATATAAAACACATGTGATTCTGTGCAGCAGACCTGCACCGTAGCAGTAAAAACTACAGTGCACCCTTGGCAAGTGGTTAGGATTAGGACTAGGGCTGCAACTAACGATTATTTTCATAATCGATTAGTTGGCCGATTATTGTTTCCATGAATCGGATAAAATCATTAAAAAAAAAACTCAATATGCCGTTTTTTTCCCCCCGTCAACACCAATGATGGGGCACTATTCCTCCCCACAACACCAATGATGGGGCACTGTCCCCCCCCCGACAACACCAATGACGGGACACTATTTCTCCCATTGATACCAATGACGGGCACCATTCCTCCCGGGAACACCAATGATGGGGTACCATTCCTCCCGGGAACACCAATGATGGGGCACCATTCCTCCCGGGAACACCAATGATGGGGCACCATTCCTCCCGGAAACATCAATGATGGGGCACCATTCCTCCCGGAAACACCAATGATGGGGCACCATTCCTCCCGAAAACACCAATGATGGGGCACCATTCCTCCCGAAAACACCAATGATGGGGCACCATTCCTCCCGAAAACACCAATGATGGGGCACCATTCCTCCCGGGAACACCAATGATGAGGCACCATTCCTCCCGGGAACACCAATGATGGGGCACCATTCCTCCCGGGAACACCAATGATGGGGCACCATTCCTCCCGGGAACACCAATGATGGGGCACCATTCCTCCCGGGAACACCAATGATGGGGCACCATTCCTCCCGGGAACACCAATAATGGAGCACCATTCCTCCCGGGAACACCAATGATGGGGCACCATTCCTCCCGGGAACACCAATGACGGGGCACCATTCCTCCCGGGAACACCAATGATGGGGCACCATTCCTCCCGGGAACACCAATTATGGTGCACTATATTTCACTTCTGTTATTCCAAATGCTGAAATTTTATTTTTTTTTCTTTGCTGATTCTTGCAAACACATTTTAGCTATCAACCTGTACTGCCACCCTAATCACCATTTACATAGGCTTTGGAATGATCCTTGAGCAAGTTTGGGAATAAAATCATTAAAAAGTAACATTTGCAGGGCACATAATGCTCCTAGTACATTGATACCTTAGGCTCCTTTCACACTTGTCGCTCTGCCAGTGGACTCCGTTTTTCTCAGTGGGGGACCGATCCCCCACTGGGCAGGCGGATGTCAGCTCTGTCTCCACGCTGTGTGCAGAGACGGAGCTGTCTGGTCCCCGTTGTTCTCTATGGGGGAATCGGATGAGAACGGACCGCCTGTCCGTTCTCACCCGATCCCATCCGATCTGCCAGACAGATGGAAAATAGGGTTTCCATCCATCCAGATTTGACGGACAGGATTGGATCGGATGTCAGCGGACATGTCTCCACTGACATCCGACGCCCAATAGAGATGCATGGGGCATCCGTTCAGATCCACCTGAAAAACTGACAGGCGGATCTGAACGGTCCACAAGTGTGAGAGGGGCCACTGCTTTTTTTTTTTTTTTTTAATTATGCTGCTATATCCTGTATAATATAAAATAAATCCTAATGGCAGCTTACAAAAAGTGCCTTTCACTAACCACAAACCAAAATTAAACAAAGAATCAATGCAGAGCCAAAAGCCTGAGAAATATGTGCTTATCCAGATAAAATAGTTAATATTCCTTATAAGGTGCAATATTATAATATAAAAATAAGTGAATGAAAACGTCAGCCAGAGATATGCAAAGGATGTGAAAAATTATAATAGTACAATTTCACTAATAAAATGAGGCTTCACTTTATAATAATAGGGAGCAAAGAAAGACACACTATATGTGCTAGGAGGACATTTTTAGTCACTTATTTTTCTATTATAATATTCCTTATAAGGTGCAATATTATAATGGAAAAATAAGTGAATAAAAATGTCCTTATAGCACATATAGTGGGTCTTTCTAGGCTCCCCATTATGGAGTGAAGTCCCATTTTTTTTAGTGGAATTGCACTATTATAATTTTTCACATCCTTTGCATATCTCTGGCTGACGTTTTTATTCAGGTATTTTTCTATTATAATATTGCACCTTATAAGGATTATTAACTATCCGGATAAGCATATATTTCTTAGGCTGTTTGGCGCGCTTTATTTAATACTGTATCTTAGAGCAGTTCACGTGATTAGCTGCTGCTTCTCTGCTCGCTCTCCACACTCTATCCTCCCTCGATCTGACTGCACGGCTTGGAATCCCTCACTAACGTTAACAAGAAGGCGGAGAGGAAAGGAGGAAGGAGGGGGCGGTCACTTGGGTGCAGAACCACGCTGTGAAACACAGTGAGTATCACACAGCAGCTTGTACAGACGGGATAGCACTGACAGGCAGGGGGAAAACTCCTGTACGCAGACCAACCAATCGGCAGCAACTAATCGATAATGACAATCGCTGACAACAATTGTGATTATCGATTATTATCGATTTTGTTGATTAGTTGTTTCAGCACTAAGATGGTAAAAATAACCAGATTCAGGTTGAATGAAGAAGCCACATTGGGTTAAAGCGAAGATCGAGGCCTTAACATCCCCTTATTCTGATGAAGAACCAGGAAAGGTTTTCTGTAGGAAAGTGCAGCCAACTCAGAGACCCTGCAAACTTAACCTGCAACCAAAAAGACAACCTTGCACATAAGCAGCAACAAGGGAATCTCTCTGAGATGCTTATGCAGAGTACACACAATTTTTTTTTTTTTTTTTTTTTTTTTTTTACTTTCAACCCGCTGGAACATGCAGTTCAACACATTAACACAAGCGATGTTCGTGTGGCGACCTCCCCGCTCTGCTATTGTGTTCCGACATTCCTTGCTGCAGGGCCCAAAGGCCCAATCTTCACCCCCTCACGGTTGGGCCTTTAGAGACTTGACTCTCCACTAAAGGGATCACAGCTGTCGACCTGCACCCTGCCAGCGTGGTCTGCAAAAAAATGGATTTTTGTAAGATCTTACCGTAAAATCCTTTTCTCTTAAGCTCATTGACAGACGTAGTCTTCTTGATTCTCAAGAGCTGGGTTATGTTGTCTCCGCAGGAGTAGGACTAGGCAGAAAGACAAAACGTTCTGGCTCCACCTTAGGGGCAGTCCCTGAGGGTATATTCTCCCTCTCTCTGCTACAGGGAATCAGTTCTGTTTTAAAGCAGTACAGAGAATTTAACCCAACCCAACTCAATGATAGAGGGGCGGGTACTACGTCTGTCAATGAGCTTAAGAGAAAAGGATTTTACGGTAAGATCTTACAAAAATCCATTTTTCTCTATCGCTCATTGATAGACGTAGTCTTCTTGATTCTCAAGAGCTGGGACATCCAGAAGCAGTGCCACAAATGAGGGGTGGGATTGACAAATCAAATCCAATCTAGAAGGCCCGACCGGTGCCAAACTAGAAGTTTTAAAGGCTCATTATAAACAAAGAATGAGACTAAAGAAAAAATTTTCCAACGGAAAAAACCCTCGAGGTAGACCACTGGTCTCCTCAAATTGCGGCCTGCAAAACCTTGCGGCCAAACGAGGCATCAGACGATGCCATTACATCAACTTTATAATGTTTAGTAAAGGTATGCACCGACGACCAGGTAGCCGCCTTGCACACCTGGACCACTGACGCCTGATGGCGAAAGGCCCATGACGCACTAAGTGCCCGAGTGGAGTGCGCCTTAACAGGGAACGGGGGCTCCCGACCCTTAATAGAATAAGCCTGTACTACCGTCTGTCTGATCCATCTGGAAATGGTCGCGGCAGATGCAGGCAACCCCTTTTTGGGTCCATCTGGGATCACAAAAAGTGAATCCGTCTTGCGAAACGAGTCTGTCGTTTTCAAGTATACCCTGATCGCCCGGACCACATCCAAGGAGTGTAAAGCAAACTCCCGAGGATGACTGGGCTTAGGACACAGGGAAGGTAATACAATTTCTTCATTTAGATGAAATTCTGAAACCACTTTTGGTAGGAAGGATGGATTCGGACGAAGAACCACCTTATCTTTATGAACCACCAGATATGGGGAACGACAAGATAATGCGGCCAGTTCTGACACCCTGCGTGCAGAAGTAATAGCCACCAAGAAGGCCACCTTCTGGGACAACGTAGGTAGAGGAATCTCCCTAATATCTTCAAAGGGAGGCTTCTGAAGAACCGACAACACTAAATTAAGATCCCAGGAGGGTAACGGCGCGTGCACTGGCGGAGCCAGATGTCGCACCCCCTGGATGAAATTCCGCACCAAGGAATGAGTAGCCAAAGGCTTCTGAAAGAAGATGGCTAATGCTGAGACCTGACCCTTGATAGTACTCAAGGCCAGTTTCTGCTCAACCCCTTGTTGCAGAAAAGCCAATATTCGACTAATCGAATAAGACCGAGGACGGAACCCCAAAGGTTCACACCATGCAATGTAGGACTTCCATGTGCGATGATAAATCTTTCTGGAAGTCGCTTTCCTTGCTTCAACTAGAGTAGGAATAACTGAAGCTGACAAACCTTTGTCCTTCAGCACCTGGGTCTCAATAGCCAGGCCGTTAAAGCCAGCGATCGTAAAGCAGGATGGAAGATTGGTCCCTGAGACAGTAGATCCTCCCTGAGAGGAAGTCTCCACGGGACGTCCGCCACCAGTCTGACCATGTTGGCGTACCAAGCTCGACGAGGCCAGTCCGGAGCTACCAGGATTACTGGAATTCCTTCCTCCTCTATCCTGCGAAGAAGTCTTGGCAGTAACGCGAGAGGAGGGAAGGCATATATTAGCTGGTATTGCCCCCACGGGGCGATCAGTGCGTCTGCGGTTTCTGCTAGAGGATCGCGGGAGCGAGCCACGAATCTCTGAACTTTCCTGTTGAATCGTGATGCCAACAGATCCACATCCGGGGTGCCCCACCGTAGGCACAACTGGTGGAAAACGTCTGGATGGAGGGACCATTCCCCCTGATCCAGGGTCTGACGGCTGAGATAATCTGCCTGCCAATTCTCCACCCCCGGAATGAACACCGCAGAGATTGCTGGAACAAATCGTTCCGCCCAGCGAAGAATGCAAGCCACTTCTTTGGCCGCTCGGACACTCTTGGTGCCCCCCTGGTGATTGACATAAGCCACGGCCGTGGCATTGTCCGACTGGATCCGAACCGGGCTGCCCTGGAGCTGCTCGGTCCAGTGAATCAGACAAAGTCTGATCGCTCTCAGTTCCAATACATTTATCGGTAACCTGGATTCTTCCAGGGACCAAAGTCCCTGGACAGATAACTGACCGAGAATTCCTCCCCATCCGGATAGACTGGCATCCGTGGTCACTATCGTCCAATATATTGGCAGAAATGACTTTCCCTGGCTGAGCATCGGAGACCGAAGCCACCAGACCAGAGACTCTCTGGTCTGTTTGCTCAATCGGATCCGATTGTCCAGGGATTCCGGATTCCGATTCCATCTGAGAAGAATCTCTTGCTGAAGAATTCGGGTATGGGACTGGGCAAATGGGACTGCTTCGAACGAAGCCACCATCAACCCCAGAACCCTCATGCAAGTCCGAAGGGAAGACCAGCTGTTGGACAGTAACAACTGGACTGCTGATTGAATCTTTCGGAGTTTCCCTACCGGAAGAAAAACTCTTGTCCTGACTGTGTCTAGAATTAGACCCAGATATTCGAGCCTCTGGGTGGGAACCAGAAATGACTTTTGCTGGTTCACCAGCCACCCGAATTCCTGTAAAGAAATCATAGTAATTTCTATGTTTTGTAGCAAGGTCTGAGGAGACTCTGCATGAAGCAGAAGATCGTCTAGGTAACCAAGGATCGATATGCCTCTTTGGCGCAGAAGTGCCAACATTGGGGCCAACACCTTTGTGAAGACCCGCGGAGCCGTGGCGAGACCGAAAGGTAACGCCACAAACTGATAGTGGTTCTCTTCTACGGAAAAGCGTAGAAACCGCTGATGTCCTGCGAAAATGGGAATGTGAAGATAGGCGTCCTTGATGTCTATGGACGCTAGGACATCCCCTGGATGCAGGAAGGCTGCTACCGTGCTAATGGACTCCATTCTGAATCTTCTTATGTTGACAAAAGAATTGAGTGCTCTTAAGTCCAGAATTGGACGCACTTTGCCCTCTTTCCTGGGTATTGTAAATAGGTTTGAATAAAACCCTTGAAACCGTTCTGTCCAAGGAACGTGGACTACCACTCCTTGTTGTAGTAAATCTGTGACTGCTCTCCGCAGATCTTCTAAACGATCTGAGGATAGTCGGATATTGGAAGGGAAGAATCGCGCCGGTGGGAGAGATCGAAACTCGATCTTGTACCCTGACCTTATGACTTCGCAAACCCATTTGTCCGGGATTCTGGAAAGCCATGGATCCGGGAACCGGCGAAGACATCCCCCCACCCCAATTATGGGTGGGGGCGCACCTTCAGGCTTTGGATGGTTTATCTTCAGGTCTGGGGGGGGCGGGCTTTTGCTTGCCCGACCAACGACCCCTGACGCCTCCTGCAGGAGCTTTGGAGGACTTAGTTTTTCCACCCGCGGGACGAAAAAACCTCTTGTGAGCAGAAAAAGAAGGCCCTCGTCTTTGACGAGTTCCTCTACCTTTAAAATTTTGCGGTAAAAAGGTGCTCTTTCCACCCGTGAGATCTTTAATGATCTCATCTACTTCGATTGGATTGCCAAAACATTTGGGCAATGGAAAAACCTTCGCCACTTTGATGGGTTTTTTAGTCCCAAAAGGGATTTCAGTTTCAGCTATTTCCGATGGAGTACCCTGTAACCTTAAGGTTTCTTGAACAGATACAATGAGTGCGTTTACCAACGCTTCCTCTCGGGCTATGGCGGATGCCGAAACATCCTCCTCACTGTCTGAAGAGACAGGACCCGAGACACCAATCCCAGATGAAGTACCTGCAACTGCAGAAATGGGCTCAGAGTCTGAATCCGAGGTTTCAGATAATATGGGGTTAGGCGGGGGTCGCTTTCTTGCGCCCTGTCCCTGACAAGCCACTTCCACCCGGGACACAAAAGTTTCCATAATAGCTGACAATGATTCAATTGTCAATGGGGTGCTGGAGGATCCCGCAGACCCCTCGAGGGGATCCGGAGGAGATACATGAGTGGCAGGGTCCATGTTAATTCAGGACACCTTTGCCAGCAAAACAAAAATACTTTTTTTTTTTTTTTTTTGTGTGTCTCCCCCTAGCGCAATAGCGCCCCTCAGAGTACCTGCTTCTCGATCCCACAGAGAGAGAGAGGGACCCCCAAGGCTCACCAACCGATGCAGTGCAGTTTCCAACCAACTGCAGTCAGCGTCTGTCTTACACAGACTAGAAGGAGCTGTTTGCTTTTTCCCGGGTAGAAGGACGTGGCTCCGCCCCCTGTGTACGCCTTCCGGCGTTCCCAGCTCTCCACGAGGTAGCTGGGCTCACAAAACATGGCCGCGCCCATAGAAGAGACATAAGACTCCAAAAACATGGCGGCCGGCGTGACCTGAGGACATGCATGCATTAGGTCTACGGCAAAATGGCGGCGGACCGCCGAAATCGTTTTCCCAGCACATCCACCTGCATCTCTGCTAAGAGGCGATATATGGATCTACAGAAGATATACTACACATAAGGTAGGATTATACCTCCTATGTCAGCTGTAATGTTACAGTCTGCTGGGTAGAGTGTTAGCTCTTAAACCAAGTCCACTTCCCCAAACACATGCTGTATTACAAGGGGGACTTGTAAGTATCAGATATATACTGACCATATATGGAGGGGCCCATAATACATACTGCCTCATAACGAGGAAAAAAAGGGAACGTTTACTCACCATACCGAACCGACAGGCACCCTCTCTTCACAATACCCTCTCCACCGGGGTGGGGGTTTGTGGACCACTCCGGACGCCTCGACTCTCTGGTTCTTGGCGTCCAAGCGAGACTTTTAACTCGCAAGGTCAGTCCCTCCACTGGGACTCCGTCGCGGCCGACCCAGCGCGGAGCTCTGGTCTGCACGCGCTCGTAGGCAGAAACCGGGGTGACCACTGGATCTCAACATCCAGCCCGTCGCCCGGCCCCGCATACTTACTTGAATGTGTCGCGGCCGACCAAGCGCAATGCCATGGTCTGCGCGCGCTCGTAGGCCGGCTGGGGTGACCACAAGTGTCGCCCAGTCCGGCATCTTTGCTTGAAGATCTCACAGGAAAAAACACTGGAGAAAACTACCTAAAAAATGTCTTTTTCTTAAAGAAAAAAGTCTTGCCAGGACCAAAAGATCCCAGCAAGGAACTTAGGTCCTTACTCCTGACTAGACAGAAAAAAACTGATTCCCTGTAGCAGAGAGAGGGAGGATATACCCTCAGGGACTGCCCCTAAGGTGGAGCCAGAACGTTTTGTCTTTCTGCCTAGTCCTACTCCTGCGGAGACAACATAACCCAGCTCTTGAGAATCAAGAAGACTACGTCTGTCAATGAGCGATAGAGAAACTGAGTATCCCAGTGAATGCTGACTGTGGCTCCATATGGCTACATTACAGGCTGTCGCTGCTCTTGCATGCAGGGTCTGGGTAGAGTCAATATTGGCCTCAGGGCCATAGCCGACTGATACAGATGAAGCTTACCCCTTCCTTAGCCAGGGTGAGCAGAAAAAGTCATGTGATAGGGGACAACATCCACTAAATAAAAATCTTCAGTCATAGTAGGCACATCCATCGCATAAGAACACTAACTAAAAATAGCTTTGGCTTAGCTGAGCAGGAAGAGGTTATGCTTGGGTGCAGAATCCTGCCTTTTTGTATTTAATTTTTCCAGTTTTTATTACGTAAATGGTGATATATATATATATATATATATATATATATATATATATATATATCTATCTATCTATCTATCTATCTATCTATCTATCTATCTATCTATCACCATTTACGTAAAAAAAACTGGAAAAATAAATACAAAAAGGCAGGATTCTGCACCCAAGCATAATCTCTTCCAGCTCAGCTAAGCCAAATATCTATATATATATATATATATATATATATATATATAGATATATATATATATATATATATATATATATATATATATTTCTGTCCTTTTTATCTCAGTCATAATGTTTTCTTTTTCTAGTTAAAATTAGGCATCAAACCCTAACCACTTTAACCCCTCTAATACTTCTAATCCTTAACCCTAACCACTCTAACCCCTTTAATACCTAAACCTAATCCAGATACCTCTAGCCCCTCTAATACCTAACCCTTCTGCTCTTTAACCCATAACTCTAATGCTTCTAATCCTTAACCCTAACCACTCTAACCCCTGTAATCCCTAACCCAGACACCTCTAACCCCTCTTATCCATAGAAGGAGTTGGGGATAGGGAGAGAGTGGGGCGAAGGAGATATTCCCTCTCCCATATTTACTCACCGGCTCACTGACATTCGTGTGTAGTTTGAATAACTTCTCTTCGTGGGCATGAAGTTTATGATTCATGACCTTGAACTGTTGATGTTCCTCCCTATTTGCTATAACTGGATGGACCCAGTATCTTCTCATCCTCCTCCTATTTTTCTCCCTCTCTATCAAGACTGCAGCAGTAGTAACTGCTGCCATTACCAAGGCCATAGAAGGTTGAAATGTGCTGATGAACACACCAAACGACTACCAACACAACCATCGCAGCGGTGTCCAAAACTCCTGAAATTCGCATCACATTCGCACATGCCTGCCGCAAATTGCAAGGCAACCTCTTGCAGGACAAAAAAAATGCATCAAATTCACACTACATTGCATGAGTGCTAACCTAGGCTAAAAGGTATTAATAAAAGCATACTACAACATTAGCATACCTTCGAATTGAAGTGGCTTTCAACTTTCTGCAAAGTTTCGTATAGCTTGGTGAGGCCCTTTGACGGGATTTGACAAAATAAGGTACCATCAGAACAAACATTTGTCACAATTACATTTGAGTAGGACGAATTCACCTGGTAAAAAAAAAACCAAACACATTAAACATTTAGGTCTGCAAACACGATGGGACCATTATATTTTCGTAACTAAAAACCAAATGAGGACTGTAGTAAGCTTTCAACACCACCAATTATGGCAACCTTCTGACATACCAGCTACAGAAGTTTTTTTTATAAAATAGTTCACAACCAGGTCTGATCACTTACCTTCAACTGTACGCTTAGAGAGTGATCGCATAATTCCCTCAGACAGATAGAATTTATATTTATATCATCATCTCCCGATGTATCATACAGTATGACAAGAGGTTTTTCTGTCTTTTGCAGTATCTCTACTGCAAGAATTTTACCACATGCTTTAGCTTCTACTGCTTTTACTAGCACAGGATCCTCACAGAAAGCTTCCAAACCTATAAAAAAAAAGAAGAAATATAGTAATTATAAGCGATAAAATGTGTACAATGATAAATACTGAAAAAACAGTTATGAAAGATCACTGTGAAATATTTGTAATTCTATATGGGAGACATAAATAAGGTAAATAAAGAAAAATTCAGTAACATGGTAGAATAGGCTATGTCATGGCTTTTCTAAACAGAAATTGACAGATATTTCAGACTATTTTTGACCGATCGCTACTAGTTAGTATACTGTAAGCTTTCCTTTAGCATGTTCTAAAGTAAAGCCCCAAGTTGCCAAATTATCAGATTGTTAAAGTGTTAAATAGTACTCCAACAATTCCTCTTATTTAGGGCAACCACCCTCTTCCTAACCTGAAATAAAAGATATACCAATACAAATATAAAAATACACAGGTTGTTGCCAACACCACAAAGGAATTTCACTCCACTCTCAATATTACACTAAATCTGCCGAGTGTAGCCAAAAGCACATAATATAAAGTGCTTAAGTGCTAAAGGTGCCAAAATACAACTGTGCTCATAAATGCAGTTTAAAACGCATATAAGTTATAAGATATAAGTGCAAAGTGTCCACATATCTCAAAAATACCAAACCTAGTTCACGATTCCTTACCACTTTCCGCCCACGCTATAGCCGAAAGACATCTACAGTGCGGGCTTCCAGTGCTAGGAGGGCGTCCTATGATGTCCTCCCGTAACTCAGCTGATCAAAGATCAGGGTAAAGGACACATCACAGTGGCCCTTTACCACATGATCAGCTGTCAGCCAATGACAGCTGATCAGGGAAGTAAACACAAGTCGGTTATTAGCCTTTTTTCGCCTCACGCTGATAGCGCAAGGAGAAAAGAATACAGCAGATAACAAGCTTCTGTTACAGGGACATCTGTACCAACAGTGCCACCAATCAGTGCCCACTAGTGCCACCTATCAATGCAGCCTCACTAACTTAAAATGTGACAGTGCTGAAAGTTGAAAACTGACCTGGTCAGGAAGGGGGTACAAATGCCCAGTAAGCAAGTGGTTAATGTACCACCTGCAGAAAACAAACTTCAAAGAAGATCAAAATTCATAAAGTGCCTGTGCTATCCTCCACCTGTACACACTCGCCGCTCACCTCACACCCTGTTTTACCAGTGAGTCACAACAAGCTGTTCCCTTTAAAGTGTTTGTTACCCTAAACAAAATAATAAAAAAAAAAAATAGAGATCCTGTTTCCTTAGAGCAGGTTAAACAGCACAGTGCTTGTACTGTCAAACCTGCCCCCTCTGGAAACTGTAAAAAACTTGGCTGATCCTTCCACTTCCTGTGTCCCCCCTCTCTGTGCTAACCATGATAATCATGGCTAATGAGCCCTGACCACCGTAGTGAGCCTGTGTGCCTCCGTCATCCGTAGCTCTCCTCTCCCTGCCTGCCAGCGCCGTGTGTCTGCCCCCGTTCCCGCTGCTAATACCAGTCAAATGTCACCGCCAGCCCCTCTCTGTTAAGCTCCTATCCTGCACTGTATAACTACTTGTAAGAAACAATGCCTCTAAATACATTTTTAAGAAGTGTCTTTAGGTCTGTTACGTGACTCCCGGCCGCTCTGATAACACAATCCAGGGCGACAGCAGCAGTAGCCGAGCTGTAAGCTCGGCGGTCACAGGACTCCCGGCTGACATCAGAGGGAGAGCTCAGCTCCTCCTACTGTCGCCCTGCATTGTGTTATCAGAGCGGCCGGGAGTCACGTGACAGACCTAAAGATACTTCTCAAAGGAGGTATTTAGAGGCATTGTTTCTTACAGTTATACAATGCAGGATAGGAGATTAAAAGAGAGGGGCTGGCAGCAAGGCAATCGTTTACAAACCCTTTAAGGGATGTGACCCTGTCTGTATGGCTTGCTATCCCTCAGGTTTCTTTAATAGGTTCCCAACATCACGGATGCACACAGGGGACAGTAATATAAGACAGGGACAGAACAGACAATATCTAGTGCTCTCCGTTGGATGTATATTTTCCGCTAAAAACACACACACACACGCATAGATGGTACTTCAGCCGTGTCAGCTGCTATAAACTCGTACACTCGTGTCGGCTTGTATACCAAGGTGGCTGTGGGATGCCGTCAGGTATACACCTCATCTCGAGAATCATGGACTATGTTTGCTATTTTTGAGATATATGGACACTTTGCACTTTAACATATGTTTTGAATAGATTTTTTAGCACAGTATATGTACAGTTTATATTATGTGTGTTGTTCTGCACTATTAGCAGATTTAGTGTTAAAGTGTTAAGCCTTAAGTTATAATGGCCCCAAGTAAACTATAACTACTGGTAAGAAAGGCACAGCACTGAAGAACATTTAAGAAGAGGTTAAATGAGAAAATGAAGAAAAAAAAAAAAAAACACACACACCAAACAAAAAACACCCAGCCTTGACTCAGGCAAGCCAAGTACAGCTGAAATACAGATGTGTGCTAGCACAGTTGCAGACAGGGAGGTGACTTGATTTTTTCCTGGTTCAGCAATGCAACTTTACATATCACCTAAAGAATATGTAGTGTTCCTGGTGGAAATTGAACTGAGTACTGGCAAATTGCCATGGTTCTAACCATTAAGCTATTAACACGTCCATATTATTTTGTTTCTGTAAGGGGGAGATAATATTCTATATCAGGGATTCCCAAACTACGGCCCTCCAGTTGTTCAGGAACTACAATTCTCATCATGCCTAATCAGGTATGTGAATGTCAGAGTTTTACAATGCCTCATGGGATGTGTAGTTCTGCAACAGCTACAGGGCCGTAGTTTCCCCCGTAGAATCCCTGTTCTATATTAAAACACAAATAAAAACTCAAAAAGATTATACTAAATAAGTACTAATGTACTACTGTGAAATCCAAGAATGATAAGTGAAATCATGGGATGATTAGTGTAATCATGCTAACCGAATAATGAAGGCCCTGTCCTGTTAGAGTCTAAAGGATAAATATATAGATGCATATTATAACTGTATACATATAAGGAATACTTCATTACTTCCTCTACATGTGTTACATTAGCTGCAATTCTATAGTGTTACGTGAAAAGAATGCTTTTAAATCTCTTGACTAAGATTGAACAGTTACCTGCTAGACTGCATTTTGTGGCTTGGAATGGAAGAGAATAGAATGGTGTGCTCAATCTGCTAACTTTAGAGCTGTCAACCACTTCACTAAAGCCATAGTCCACGTAGAGAACCTATAGAAAAAAGCATGTAAGAAACAAAATTTAGAAAATGGCAAATAATTAGACATAACTCTGAACAAACATCCATCGAGTCACCAAAAGTTACCAACCAATAGCATTCATTACAGAAAATAAGAGGATTTTTTGTTTCCTTATTTTAATCAAAAAGCCTTCAATTAAAGCCTAACGCTGGGGAAAGTGAAAATTCTACCTTGTTGCGGAACTACATCCATACTGCAAGGATTAAAGCCCTTTTTTTTTGCAGTTTTAGTTACCCAATCCTCAGCTACCCTGGCAACCAGCACTCTCCTATTCTACCCTACACTCTAGAAGATGGAATTTCCCCCTGCACCCTACATCCAATGCAGGGGGGGGGGGGGTGCAGGGACTGGTCTAGGAATGCAGAGGGAGCCTGCAGGAGTAGAGGATCGGGCAAGTAAAAGTGCTTTTTACTGTACCCAAACCCTAAAGGAGCATTGTATCGCTGGAGTGTGGGAGCACCTCCACTGCAAGGAAGGACTGTTCCTTTCCCTGGAGTTCAGCACTAGCATAGTAGACACTCCTTAAAACTAAAAAGGTATGTGCAAATCTTCATTCACACTTAAAAAAAAAAAGGTGTTTAAACCTCATTTAGTATAGTAGACTGAGCCACGCTAATCCTTTTTTTTTTTTTTTTCAGTAAGGAAAACTGTACATCCAGAATTGCTGAATTTATTACAGCTGCCCTTTATTGGATGAATTTCAGTAAACATGTACACTATCTATCAATATCCTCTCATCTTACATGCTGAATAATGCCCGTGCAGCCAAACAAACCCCTTGAAGAGTTTAAAGTGCTTACCTTGACTTTATTCTCTTCAACTTCGGATATCTGTGCACGCAGCCATGCCTCCTCTTCTGCTTTTACAGCCACAAGCTGCCCCAACTTCAATCTTGGCACAGGATTTGCATTTTTACTGTAAAACTCCTTCATTTCATCTTCCATGCGTTCTTGTGCAGCAGAATATTCTTCACCCACATACCTAAGTAGTAAATATAAGTACATATGTGCTTCCTGATGTACACAATTACAGAAGTACAGAAAAACTGATGTCCTACAAAAACACACACGGATTCACCAAATAATTACAGAGTGGACATACAGCTACATATACAGCTGGTGCGCTGTATAGCAAAGTAAAGCATGGACACACTCTTAGGCCCCTTTAACACAAGGGAGTCCATCGGCCGTTTATCTCAGTGGGGGATCGATCTGCCGATCCCCTGCTGAGTAGGCGGATGGCAGCTCTGTCTCCACAGAAAAATGTGATGTATTCTTTTATATGACCTGTCTATTTGTATGTGTTCTTCATTGAGGATTTTACGGTGATTTAATAAATTTGTATTTTATAATTAAGATTGGCTTTTCTAGTTTATGTCCAGTGCTTACGGTACCATCAAAAGTCCATTATGCCTCCATTATTTATTTTATATATATATATATATATATATATATATATATATATATATACACACACACATACATACATACATATATACATATATATATATATATATATATATATATATATATATATATATATATATATATATATATATATACATACATATATATATATATACATACATATATATATATATACACACACATATATACATACATACATATATACATACACACACACTAGAACGTAGGTACCCCTTTAGACAATTTTTATATTTCGGGTTTTTGTCTTACCGTAAAATCCTTTTCTCTGACGGACACATCACCTACCCCTCTGTTGGGTTGAGTTATGCTGCTTGTTACAAACTGCTTGTAACAAACTGAAGTCCTATAGCAGGAAGTGATGGTATACCCTCTGGTAGCCTCAGGGTTATACCCAAAATTGTTTCCGCCTAGTCCTACTCCTGAAGAGAGAGCAGCATAATAATACCCAATAGTCTAGAAGACATGGAGCTGTGTCCATCAGCGAACCTCAGAGAAAAGGATTTTAAGGCAAGACAAAAATCCAAAGTGTCAAAATTGTCTAAAGGGGTACCTACATTATATATATATATATATATATATATATATATATATATATATATATATATGTGGACACACACACATACACACACACAGTTGTGTTCAAAATTATTCAACCCCCACTGAAATTGATTGTTTTGGCCAGTTTGACATGGATTTTGATCATTCAGTCATCAGTTCAGTCACATTCTTAGGCTTGTGCACTGCAACTGCTTTCTTTAAGTCCCACCAGAGGTTCTCAATCGGATTTAAGTCTGATGACTGTGATGGCCACTCCAAAATGTTCCAGCCTTTAATCTGCAACCATGCTCTAGTGGACTTGGAGGTATGCTTGGGATCATTGTCCTGTTGAAAGGTCCAACGTCTCCCAAGCCTCAGGTTTGTGATGGACTGCATCACATTGTCATCCAATATCTCCTGGTACTGAAGAGAATTCATGGTACCTTGCACACGCTGAAGCTTCCCTGTACCTGCAGAAGCAAAACAGCCCCAAAGCATGATTGACCCCCCCCGCCATGCTTCACAGTAGGCAAGGTGTTCTTTTCTTCATAGGCCTTGTTCTTCCTCCTCCAAACATAGCGTTGATCCATGGGCCCAAACAGTTCTAATTTTGTTTCATCAGTCGACAGAAAACTTCTGTGGTTTGTCCACATGACTTTTGGCATACTGCAGTTGACTCTTCTTATTCTTTGGAGACAGCAAGGGGGTGTGCCTGGGAGTTCTGGCATGGAGGCCTTCATTACGCAGTGTGCGCCGTATTGTCTGAGCAGAAACTTCAGTACCCACATCTGACAAATCTTCTCTCAGTTCCTCAGCAGTCACATGGGGACTTTTCTCCACTCTACGCTTCAGGTAGCTAACAGTGCCCTTTGTCTTGAATTTGCGAATGATGCTTCCTATGGTGTCTCTTGGTATGTTTAACATCTTTGCAATCTTCTTATAGCCATTGCCCTTCCTGTGAAGAGTAATTACCTCTTCTCTTGTCTTCCTGGACCATTCTCTTGACTTCACCATGTTTGTAACCACACCAGTAAATGTCTAGAAGGAGCTGAGTATCAGTCATTTTAAAGCTGCCTAATTGGTGCTTATTAGGCTTTATTGCTGCTCCCTGATATCCACAGGTGTTTTCAATACCTGATTGAAAACACTTCAATGAACCTCTGTTCTTCAGAGTGGTAGTCTTTAAGGGGTTGAATAATTGTGTCAATGAAGAATTCACAAAAGAAACATTTACTACTGTATTACAAAACCAATTGATGACATTTTAGTAGCATATGGTTCTTTAAGAAGTCCTTATAGGATTTCATTCTGAATACAATTACAAATGTACACTAAATTCCCGAAAACCCTTTACAGCATTGGGGGTTGAATAATTTTGAACACAACTGTATATATATGATATAGATAGATAGAAAAAATAATTGAGGCATAATGGACTTTAATGATACCGTAAGCACTAAACATAAATACCGTTAGGCTTGTGACGATATCAGATTTCCATGCTGCGATTAATTGATTAGGGTTTTGTCACGGTATACGGTATTATCACGGTATTCAATTATTAAACTTAAATTATTGAATTTCTACCTCACTTCAATTTCATTGCTGAATTTAGGGACTTTGGTTCACTTTTGCACATTATTATATAGTCAGTCAGTACAGACTCTGAACCAGGCCTAAAATAAGCCATCAAGCAGTGTCTGGCCTACCTGGTGATGACTGGTCCTGGCGCTCTGATCCGATGGCCTGGTCATTAGGGGCTAAATCCTTGCGGCCCGTGGTTAAACCTGCAGGAGGACCGGTGTTTTTATCTATAAATGACTTTACTATTGCTTTAGGCCTGGTTCACATGTATGCGGGTTGGCGGTTCACATGTATGCGGGTTGGCGGCCCACATTTACACAGGCATAGCAGCCCATTGATTTGAATGGGCTGCTATGCCGTCATTTTACGCAGAAAAAAGGTGCATGCAGCATTTAAAAAAAATGCAGTGACCTTTAAATCCTTCCTACTTCTGCACCTTGCGACTTACATGCAGTTCCTGCTCTGGCAAGCTTTCTGCGTTTAAATACATGGGCCCAGCATTTAAAAACACAGTTTGCGTGTGCAGGAACTGCAAGTAAGTCGCATGGTGCAAAAGCAGGATGGGGTTCACGGCCACTGCATTTTTTAAAATTCTGCATGCGGCTTTTTTCAGCTGAAAACGCAGGCATAGCAGCCCAACCCCATTCAAATCTATGGGCTGCTATCCCTATCCCTGTTCAAATATGGGCCGCCAACCCACATACATGTGAACCGCTAACCCGCATACATGTGAATCAGGCCTAAAGCAATAGTAAAGTAATTTACAAATAAAAACACCGCTCCTCCTGCAGGTTTAACCACTTCTGGGCCGCAAGGATTTGCCCCCTTAATGACCAGACTATCAGAGCTGAGCGCCAGAACCAGTCATCACCAGGTAGGTCAGACACTGCTTGATGGCTATATACTAATGTAATGTGGGCTGCTATGCCTGTGCATCTATATATATATATATATATATATATATATATATGCTGCTATGCCCGTGTATGTATTTCTATCTATCTATATCTCCATCTATCTATCTCTCCATCTGTATATCTATCTGTATATCTATCTCTCCATCTATCTGTATATCTATCTGTATATCTATCTCTCCATCTATCTGTATATCTATCTGTATATCTATCTCTCTCTCCATCTATCTGTATATCTATCTCTCCATCTATCCATCTAGTGACAGTGTATGGTAAAAGTACTTGCAGACATTTGCTTGTAGAAGGCACTGTGTCTCTCACTGTGTCTCTGAGCCCGGGAAGGAAGCATGTGGGTGTGTGCTGAGTGGGAGCTGTCTGATTGGTTACAGGGAGGAGCTAAGTCTCTCACTCTAGGATCATATTACCAGAGCGGTTTTCTATTGAGTGAGTGAACTGCTGAGTGAGTGAATGAGTCATCCAAATGTATCAATTCACAAGTCAGACTGAGGAGCAGAGAAACTTGGTATTTTAAAAATGCCACAATAACAATACCGTGGGTATGCAATACCGCGATATATCGAATTACCGAAAACCGGCATATGTCTAAATACCGTAAGCACTAAACATAAACTAGAAATACCAATCTTAAATATAAAATACTAGAAATACAGCTTTTTTTTTTTTTTGTTCATTGACGGACATAGCTTCATGTCTTCTAGAACAGGGATTCCCAAACTATTGCCCTGCAGCTGTTGCAGAACTACACATCCAATGAGGCATTGCAAAACTCTGACATTCACATACATGACTAGGCATGATGGGAATTGTAGTTACTGAACAACTGGAGGGCCATAGTTTGGGAATCCCTGTTCTAGAACATTAGGATGTCCCAAAGCAGTGTCATCATTAGAGGTGGGAAAAACACAGCAATACGTACAATTCCAAAACAAGGCTAAACATAGCCAACCAGGTAAAAACAAGAGCTCAACCAGGAACAACTGGAGCGTACCACCAGGAAAAAATTACACCCTCAAGAAGCGGAAGCCTCTGCAACCGCAGCCTGCAAAACTTTATGGCCAAACGCCGGACCTGTAGATGCAAGTACAACCACCTTATAAAATTATGTGACTGTGTGTACAGAGGACCAGGTAGCAGCATTGCACACCTGAACCACTGACAGTTGATGACAGAAGGCCCAGGAGGCACTGAGCGCCCTCGTAGAATGCGCCTCAACAGGAACCTGACTCTTAATAGAATAGGCCTGAACCACCGTCTGCCTGATCCACTTGTAAATGGTCGCAGCAGACGTGGCCTGCCCCTTACGAGGTCCATCCGTAAGAACAAACAAAGAATCGGATTTCCGAATCGGCTCAGTCACCGCCAGGTACACCCGAATCGCTCTGACCACATCCAAGGAAACGTAAAGCAATCTCCATAGGATGTTTCGGTTTAGGACATAAGGACGGTAACACAATGTCTTCATTCAAATTAAACCCGAGACAACCTTAGGAAGGAACGCCTGACATGGTCGCAACACCACTTTGTCCCTATAAATCACCAGGTAAGGTGACCGACAGGACAACGCAGCCAACTCCGACACCCTACGTGTGGAAGTAATTGCGAGCGTCTAAAAAGGTTACCTTCTGAGACTGAGTGTGCAGAGGAAGTTCTCCAATATTTTCAAAGGGAGGCTTTTGAAGCACCGCAGTACCAAATTGATATCCCAGGGAGGCACCAGGGATCGAACCGGAGGAGCCAGATGGCGAAAAGTGTGAACCAAAGATCACTGAATCTCATGATGTACTCCAAGAAATGAATTTTACAGACAAGTCAAAAAAACTGGATTTTTTACTTACCGTAAAATCCTTTTCTCTAAAGTTCATTGACAGACACAGCTTCATATTTTCTTGACCATTGGGTTATGCTGCCCCCTACAGGAGTAGGACACTAGGCAGGAAAAGCTTTCACCATGCTTATAGGGCTGTCCCTGCAGGTATAACCCCACACACTCTGTTACAGCCCTCAGTTTGGTTGCAAGCAGTGTTTAGAAGACCACAACTTCTTTCCACTCACAAGTAGAGGGGCAAGTGCAGCATCTGTCAATGAACTTCAGAGAAAAGGATTTTACGGTGAGTAAAAATTCCAGTTTTCTCTATTGTTCATTGACAGACGCAGATTCATATATTCTTGACCATTGGGATGTCCCAAAGCAGTATTAGCATGAGGGGTGGGAAAAAAATAATGCAAAGAACGCAATTTCTCAAGGCTAAATGTAGCTAACCAGGTAATAAGGAGCTAAACCAGGAACAAATGGAGCTCACCCACCAAACATACACCCTCAAAGAGGAAAAATTCTCCTTTAGACAGCAGCCTGCAAAACCTTGTGGCCAAAAGAGGAATCCGATGATGCCAACACATCTACCTTGTAAAATTTTGTGAACGTGTGCACCCACGACCAAGTTGCCGCCTTGCAAACTTGCATCACTGACACCTGATGGCGAAAAGCCCAAGAGGCACTCAGCACTCTAGTAGAATGCGCCTTCACTGGGAAAGGAGGAACTTGACCCTTTAGTGAATAAGCCTAAACCACTGATCCATCTGGATATGGTAGCAACAGACGCAGCCATTCCTTTACGAGGTCCTTCGTTAAGGAGAAAAAGAAAATCCAATTTCCTGAAAGATTCAGTAGCCGCCATGTAAACTCTAATTGCCTGAACCACAGAATGCAAAGCAATTATGCTTGGGATGCTTGAGCTTAGGAAAGAGTGAAGGCAGCGCAATATCTTCATTCAAATGGAAATCAGAAACCACCTTAGGAAGAAACGACTGATTAGGTCGAAGTACCACTTCACCTTATCTGGTGATCCACAGAGATAAACGGCAAGACAACGCCGCCAATTCAGACACCCTGGGGGCAGAAGTGATAGCCACCAAAAAGGCAACCTTCTGAGATAATGTATGCAGGGGAATCTCCCTAATGCACTCAAAAGGAGACTTTTGAAGAACAGATAATACCAAATTCAGATCCCACAGAGGTAAAGGGAATCGCCTCAGAGGCGCTATATGACGCACCCCCAGAATAGAGGTGCAAATCACGGCATGCGTAGGTAAAGGACATTGGAAAAACACAGCCAAAGCCGAGACTTGGCCTTTGATAGTGCCCAAAGCCAAACGCTGTTCAAACCCTTTTTTTGAAGAAAGGTCAAAACCCTAGCTACTGAAAACAAGCGAGGATGCACTTTCAATGATTCACACCATGAGATGTACTATTTCCACGTATGATGATAGATCTTCCTGGCCTTAAATAGTGTAGGAATCGCAGAGTCAGAAAGTCCTCTATCCATCAATACCTGGCTTTAAACAGCCACGCCGGTAAAGTCAGCAACTGTAAAGCAGGATGGAAGATCGGCCCTTGAGACAGCACATCTTCCCTGAGAGGAATTCTCCAAGGAGCATCGGCGACCAACCTTACCAAGTCTGCGTACCAAGACCAGTGAGGCCAGTCTGGGGCCACCAGAATGACTGGAATTCCTTCCACCTCTATTCTGCACAAAAGCTTTGGCAGGAGTTTCAGCGGAGGGAACGCATAGATCAGCTGATACTGACCCCAAGGAGACACCAGTGCGTCTCTTTGGTCGGCCAGAGGATCCCTCGACCTGGCTACAAACCTCTGCACCTTCTTGTTGAGTCGAGAAGTAAACAGGTCGACATCGGGTGTCCCCCACCGGATACACAGGAGGTGAAACACCTCCGGGTGTAGGGACCACTCTCCTGCCAGTTCTTTACACCTGGGATGTGCGCATAGCAGTGAGGGCTGGAACAAACTTCCGCCCAATCCAGAATCTCGGCCACCACCAAGGCTGCCAAGACACTCTTGGTGCCCCCTTGATGATTGATGCACTCCACGGCTGTGGCATTGTCCAATTAAATCCGGACCGGGCAACCTTGCAGATGAACCGTCCCATGACTCAGGCAAATCTTTATCACTCTGAGCTGCAAAATATTTATCGGCAGCGTGGACTCTTCCACTGTCCAGGATCCCTAGGCGCAGAGCCTCCCCAGCACTCCTTCCCAGCCTGACAGGCTGGCATCCGTAGTTACCACAGTCCAATACAACGGAAGGAAGGACTTGCCTTGGCGTAATGCTGACGAGTGAAGCCACCATAGAAGAGCAGACTTTGTGTTGCGACTCAACTGAATAAAAGTGTCCAAAGATTTTCGATCCTTGTTCCAATTTAGGACAATCTCCCTTTGTAAGGGTCTCGTGTGGAACTGAGCAAATGGAACCGCCTCGAAGGTTGGTACCATAAGACCCAGGAACTGCATGCAAGTCCGCAGGGATGACTGATTGTTTGCCAATTGCAACCGGATCGCCAACTGCAAATTTTGCAATTTGTCCGGGGGAAGAAAGACCCTCGCCAAAGCGGAATCCAGAGTCAGACCCAGATAGTCCAATCTCATTGAAGGTATCAGGGCGGATTTTTTTAAATTGGATGTTCCAACTGATCTCTTGCAGTGTTTGGACAGTGATCGCCAAGTCGCCCAACAGGACTGAATGAGAGTCCGCCCTCAATAGGAGATTCTCCAGGTACCCCAGTGCCGAAATCCCCCGTTGACGCAGTAATGCCAACACCGGGGCCAGCACCTTGGTAAAGACTCTTAGGGCGGAGGCGAGACCAATCGTAAATTGATAATGCTCCTCTCCTATAGCAAAGCGGAGAAAACGCTGGTGTCCAGCATAGATAGGGATGTGTAGATTTGTGTCCTTGATATCTATGGAAGCCAAAAGTCCCCCTGGTGTAGGGGCGCTACTACCGTGCGAATGGACTCCATTCGAAACCTCTGTACCCGCACAAGGCGTTTCAAAGCCTTGAGGTCAAGGATTGGACGTACTTTGCCTTCCTTCCTGGGCACAGTAAACGGGTTTGAATAAAAACAGCAAATCTTGTACCGCCTCTCGGAGATCCCTTAAACGGTCTGGAGATAGGTGCAGGTTGGACGGGAAGAACCTTTCCGATGGACCAGAATTCAATCTTTTACCCTGATCTGATCAGTTTGTGAACCCATTTGTCCTGAAACAAGGAAATCCATGGTTCCGGAAAGAAGCAGAGATGTCCCCCCATCCCAGAATCAGATGAGGGCGCCCCTTCATGCCGACGAGGATTTGTCTGGCTTTGGTTTACCTGACCATGTTTTCTTGAAACTCCCAGAAGACCTGAATGGCTTTCCTTTTTCTTGCGACCAGGAGGTACAAAAAAGCCGCCTATGAGCAGTAAAAGAAGGCCCCCGTTTTGTACGTGGTACCTTGCCCTTAGAGGATTGAGGGAGAAGAGTACTCTACTCACCCGTAAGGCCCTTGATCAACTCATCCAGGGAGGATCCAAACAACCTCTCCCCGTAAAGGGTAGGTCAGAAAGCCTTTTTGGAAGCCTGGTCTGCAGACCAGCTCTTTAACCACACCATGCGTCTAATAGCAATCCCCACCGCAGACACTGGCCACCAGGGGAGCCGCATCCAGCGACACATCACATTTATGGCGCTTTTCCACTGCATGGAACCGAACGGTTCAGCTCCGTTTTGTGCTTTTCCACTGCATGGTACCGCATGGTACGGTGTAGGAACGGTTCGGTACGGTACGGTGGCGCTTTTCCACTACATGGAACCGAATAGTACGGCTCGCTTAAACAGTACCACCTCAGTTGTGGTTCCAAGAGGGCCGTACCGGTACCATATCCCACAATCCTTTGCATGCAGCCTTGACTGTTTGTTACTACTAGCCACTGATTGGTCAGAGAATCGTTGTTATCCCACCCACTTAGTTTAGTACTACTTTAGTGGAAAAGCAAACCGTACCAAACTGCACCAAACTGTTCCAACGCCGTACCATGCGGTACCATGCAATGGAAAACCAAACCGGACCAAGCAGGGTCCACTTTTGATACCAGGTTTTTCAAGGCTGCTGTAAAATCTGATATGGGCTGTGACCCAGAGGATTTTGCAGCCGCACTGCAAGGGTATGTAGGTGAAATTTTATCCTGAGACTCCATTTACATTGAAAATAAAAAAATGCAGTGTCGCTTGAAAAAAGGCACAAAAACGCGATCGCACCGCTGCACAGTGGTAAAACAAATCCCAGTCAAACACAGTCTGTCAGCAGTGTGTGAGAGGAAACCCACAAGAGACCCTAAAAAACCTTACCAAACCGATCAGGAGGCTCGCAAACACAATCTGTACAGCAGAATGGAACGATCTTGACACAGGAAGTTAAAATCACCTGGGTCATGCCTAGAGTATCTAGTGTCTGCTTGTGCCTGTTCAGCAACGTGGACTACAAGAAAATGGCCACCCTATGCATTCCTATGGGGAATTTTAAGAAAATGGCTGCCCATGCATTACAATGAGGATTTTCTAACATAAATGCAGAGCAAGTCTACAGCAAAATGACGGCCCCCAGAGCGTGCCATGTGGCACAGGATGGTCCCCAGGAGGAGACCCCACCAGAAAAACGCACCCCCCGCAGAACCGCCACAGCGGCTGCAATATATCTGCCCCCCAGTGGTAGGAACCTGAATGCCCCATGGGATGGGGGGGGGGGAATACCCGAGAGCCAAGGGGAACCGAGGGATAACCGAGGGTCCAACTATTCCGAGGAGGGGGCCCACATCCACCCTGACACCGCCAAAGAAATGGAGGGACACTTAATCACCATACCACAATATCATCAGGTGGGCGCCGCTCCGAACAGACCACCTCCCACCCGGGATGGGGGTGTTGTCAGCCAAGGGGTACGCTGCAACTCGGGGGGGGGGGGGGTTCCAGGTTGTTCGCGTCCGAGCGAGGCGGTCCACTCGTGAGGTTGCCCTTGTCCAACGGGGCTCTGTCGTGGTAAAGGCCTAGCGCTAGATTATAACCAGTAGCAGAGTGTGTGGGGTTATGCCTGCAGGGACAGCCCCATATGCGTGGGAAAGCTTTTTCCTGCCTAGTGTCCTACTCCTGTAGGGGACAGCATAACCCAATGGTCAAGAAGATATGAAGCTGCGTCTGTCAATGAACGATAGAGAATTCCAGTTTTCTTTATTGTACATCACGGGACACGGAACAACTCTATTAATCCTTCTCCACAGAGATGTCCTAAACCAATGCCCATGAAGGGAGGGAGACACAGCTACTACCAACAGGCAAACAGAACCTACAGCCTGCAAAATCAATGTGACCAAAAGCAGCATCCTCAGCACGCTCACATCCACCTGGTAAAATCTTGTAAAAGCGTGAACTGACCGGGTTGTGGCCTTGAAGACCTTAGCCACGAACCCCGATGATGAATAGCCAAGAAAGCACCTACACTCCAGGCAGAATGAGCCATCACCAGAAAGCACAGAGGCTTTCCTTTCCAACCATAGGTTTAAAAAATGAGCTGAATCCCGTGTTAATGTGTTACTAAACTCAGGACCTTGTATTCACTATATCTGGTCTCCCAGATACACAGAACAAGTATATGCAATAGTTTCATTCATTGCCAAAAATATTGGCACCCCTGCATTTCCGGCAGATAATGTACCACTTCACCCAGAAAATTGTAGCAATTACAAATGTTTAGGCATTCTCAGGTTTCTCTTTTGTTTGTATTGGTATGACACATCAAAGTGGAGAAACAAAAAGCCAAATCTGACAAATTCCACGCAAAACTCCAAAAATGAACTGGTCATCATTTTTGGCACCTTCAATTTATTATTTAGTAGCATACCCCTTGAAAAAAAAAATAACTAAAATCAATCGCTTCCTGTAACCATCGAGTTTCTTACACCTCTACACTGAAATTTTTTGACCAGCAGCTCCAGGTCTATCAGATTAGAAGGGTTCCTTTTCCCAACTAATGTTTTGAGATCTCTCCACTGGTACTCTATGGAATTTCCATCTGGACTCATTGCTGGCAAGTTTAGTACTCTCCATCGCTTAGTCTTAAACCATTTCTGGGCACTTTGACAATGTTGACAACTTCTTGAAAAAATGTTGGGTACAGTGGACACAGGAGCATTAGGATCTCTGGAGATAGACTTTTAACCTTAAAATTGTCCATGCTTTTCCACAATTTTTGTTCTCAAATCCTCAGACAATTCTTTGCTGCTCGCTTTCTCTTCTCCATGCTAAGATAGGTTGAGTAACATTTTCACTATTTTAAGTGGTTGCCAGGGTGATTTCTTTACTGTCAGCACCTGGTAATTGATACAGTTTAGTATAGTTTAGTTATAAACTATAGGATCATCACAAACATGGAATGCAATTATTTCTTACAATTTTAAGTAGGTGCCAATAGTTTGTCTAGTCCATTTTGGGAGTTTTGCATGGAATGTGCCAGATTTGGATTTTTTTTCTCCACTTTTTTGTATCATACCAATACAAACAAAAGTAATAAACATGAGAATGCCTAAACATTTGTAATAGCAACAATTTTCTGGGCGAATTGGTGCACTGACAAAAATGCAGACGTGCCAACATTTTTAGCAATGACTATATAGTAAATAAAAACTGCTAAATATATTTTCTCATCAGCAGCATATAGCAGTCTTGTGACTTATCAGTGTCTGGTTAAAGCATGTAGGAGTAGTTTTCATTCTCCCCTGATTGTCCTTTGAGTCTGCAGGACCCCTGACCCTCTGTCTGAACCAGTGCGGATTGGCCCTGCGCTGATCACATGCAGGCAGGAAAAAAAAAAAACTCTCTAGCAATACACACCAACTTGAGCATGTGCAGCTTACCCCCATGGCTCTGTTCTATCGGATGGTGGCTTGGACACAGAGGAAGGGGAGGATCAGAGAAGGCAGGACCAAACTGCCTTTTTACACAGAGGATTACCCCCTTAGATTCCACAGCGAGTACAACAAGCATGCTATACTGCATATACACACTGATTTTACGGTTGTGGGTTTAGAAACACTTTAAATAAACTTACTACAGTAGTTGCATGACTTTTTTTTTTTCTCCCAGAAAGACAAACCGAGTCTGACTGAGGTGGTTTACTTCAAGATACATCATGACAGCCCAAACCACATCCAGTGTGTAAAACCTTGTTTCCCGGCCACTGAGACCTGGATTTAAAAAAAAAAAAAAAAAAAAAAAGGAGGTAAAAACAAATGTCTCAGGGAAATCTGCCAACCCCATTGTGATGGTGTTCACCGTCACAGGGAGTGAGGGACAGATACTTGGGGGATGCTGAGAGAATGGTTTGGATGGCTTCAGATGGGAGAGCGATATTTGTCAAGGGTGTCTCTCAAGAAATGCGGAGATTTGATCGTGAAATGAACATCAGAGAAAAGGATTTTACGGTTAGACAAAAAGTCCAGTTTTCTCTTTCGTTCATTGATGGACACAGCTCCGTATCTTCTTTGACCCTTGGGACGTCCTAAAGCAGAGTCAACATGAGGTGTGGGAAAAACACAACAATGCACATAATTCCCAAAAAAAGCTAAACAGCCAACCAGATAAAGCAGGAGCTCAACCAGGAGCACTTGGAGCTCACCAACCAGAAAGAATACACCCTCAAGAGGCAGGAACCTCTGCAACAGCAGCCTGCAAAACTTTGCGGCCGAACGCAGCATCCGCCGAGGCAGGTACATCCACCTTGTAAAACTTGCTGAATGTATGCACAGAAGACCATGTGGCCGACTTGCACACCTGAACCACTGACGTCTGATGATGGAAGGCCCAGGAGGCACTAAGCGCCCTTGTAGAATGCGCCTTAACAGGGAAAGGAGGAGCCTGACCCTTAATGGAATAGGCCTACACCACCGTCTGCCTGATCCATCTAGAAATGGTCGCAGCAGACGCAGCCTTCCCCTTACGAGATCCATCCGTAAGGACAAACAAAGAATCCGATTTTCGAATCGACTCAGTCGCTGCCAGGTACACCCTGATTGCCTGAACCACATCCAGGGAATGCAAAGCAGTTTCTTTAGGATGTGTCGGCTTAGGGCACAAGGCAGGCAACACAATGGGGGAGAAAGGACTTCAAGTGGAAACCCATGATGACCTTAGGAAGGAACGACAGACAGACAGGGACGTAGCACCACTTTGTCCCTGTGAACCACCAGGTAAGGTGACAGACAGGACAATGCAGCCAGTTCCGACAGCCTGCATGCAGAAGTAATAGCCATCAAAAAAGCTACCGTAAGTGACAGAGTAAGCCGAGGAAGTTCACAAATATTGTTAAAAGGCGGTCTTTGAAGAACCGCCAGTACCAAATTGAGGTCCCGAGGAGGTACCCGAGACCTTACCGGCCAAGTGGCCAACCCCCTGGATGAAAGTGTGAACCAAAGAATTTGCAGCCAACGGCAGTTGGAAAAAAAATTACCAAGGCAAAAAACTGGCCCTTGATGGTGCCCAGAGCCAAATGTTTATCTACATCTTGTTGTAGAAACTCCAGCAGACGGGACACCGAAAATGAACAGGGAGAAACCTCCCACCCCCCCACCCGAGACCCACACCAAGAAATGTATTGCCTCCAAACTCTATGCTAGATCTTCCTAGAAGTAGATTTGCTAGCTTTTCACAGTGTAGGAATCACCGAATCCGACAACCCTCTATCCTTCAGTACCTGGCTTTCAAAAGCCAGGCTGTTAAAGCCAGCGACCGTAAAGCAGGATGGAAGATCGGCCCTCTCTAAGGAACATCGGCTACCAGCCTCACAAGACTTCCGTACCAAGACATACGAGGCCTGTCTGGAGCCACCAGAATGAACCTGATTGCCCGAATCTGCAGGATATTGATCGGCAAGCTGGACTCCTCCCGAGTCCAAACCCCTTGAGCCGAATCCATGCTCAAGAACCCTCCCCACCCGGACAGTCTGGCATCCGTGGTAACCACTGTCCAATACAGGGGGAGAAAGGACTTCCTTTGACGAAGCGCCAGGGAATGGAACCACCAAAGCAAGGGGATCCCCTCGCACCCGGGCTCAAAAGGATCAGATTGTCCAGAGAATGAGGATTCTTGTCCCATTTGGCAAGAATTTCCTTTTGCAGAGGCCTGGTATGGATCTGAGCATACAGAACCACCTCGAAGGTGGAGACCATCAAACCCAGCACTTGCATGCAAGTCCTGAGAGACGACCGGCGGTTGGACAACAGGAGCCAAATCACATGCTGCAACTTCAGCAGTTTCGCCTCCGGAAGAAACACCCTGGCTGAGGCTGAATCCAAAGTCAGGCCCAGGTAGTCCAGGTTGTTGGGCGGAATCAGAGCTGATTTCTGAAAATTTAGCGTCCAGTTGAACTCTTGCAGAGTTCGCACAGTGATGTCCAGATCGCCTTTTAAGACAGACGGAGACTACTCGCAGAAGGAGATCGTTCAGGTACCCCAGTACCACGATCCCCTTCTGCCTGAGCAAGGGACCAACACTTTTGCAAACACTCGAGGAGCTTAGGAGAAACCAAAGGGTAATGACGCGAACTGATAATGTTTACCACCAACTGACAGTATTACAGGCAATCCCTGCATCTCATTCTCTACTACAGATGCGAAGTTCAGATACCATTCTTCTGAGCAATGACAGGTGTAGGAATGGATTCGGATAGGACCAATCTTCTGATCCTTGTTAGAAACATTGATTATCTAGTAACATTGTGCAGTGTTCCACATCAGTGGCCATTACCTTTAGACACTGGTGAAAAAAAATAAAGTACTTCCTGTATGGGAAGGGTTATCCGGGAGAGGATTTTCTTTTTTTGCTAGCATTCAATCACCTGTAGGTGGCGCATAACCCTTGAGTAAGAATTAATAGAGGTGCTCTGTGTATTGTGATAACAGTGTTTACAATAAAATAAAAACAGCAAGATGCTAAGGGTCCATTCACACTAGCGCGACTTGTCAGGCGACTTGGTCGCCTGACAAGTCGCGGTCGGTCGCCTGCCATTGATTAGCACAGGACCCGTTCAAATAGGAGCGACACAAGTCGCTCCGACTTAGAAAAAGGGTCCTGTACTACTTTGGGGCGACCTGGAGGCGACTTGCATTGACTTCAATTATATGAAGTCCGTGCATGTCGCGACAAGGTCGCCCCAGCAAGTCGTGTCGCCCCTGTCTGAATGGGCTCTAAAGCAAACTGCAAGTACTGGCCATATAAGCTTACAACCTAGATCACCTGTCAACATAAGCTTACAACCTAGATCACCTGTCAACATAAGCTTACAACCTAGATCACCTGTCAACTTTATACATCAATTGCATAAACCGCTCTCATATAGGATTACACTTTTTTTTTTTGGATAGCTACTCGCTTTTTAGAAACATACAGCTGATTATAATTACCTGATGACAACTTCTTCTGTGTTGGTTAATTCCACCACAAGAACAGAGGGGGAAGCTTCTGATGGAATAGTCAATGGTGGAGTAATTATATGAGCATCTGGGTCCTCCTCTCCTGAATGTGCCATGCAGGATGGGCCTTCCTCCAGTTTTTCACTGTTCACCTTGTTAAGATTTTGCCCCACACTTTCGGTGGGCTTTGCATAAAGAATTGCTTTGTAAGGATTTTCGGAAATGACCTGGATAGTGCAAATGTCAGACAATTCTTTCACCTTAAAAGTATTCAAAGGAAGAGTTATTTTGAATGTGTCCTCATAAACTTTGGGTAGTGCATGTAGCCAGAGACCACTGGTGTAGTTTGACAAGAGTTCAGAAACTTTTTGCTTAAGTTCAGTACTTGTTATTGTGTCCGCACCAAGTTTTGCTGGTGAAGCCTGCTTTGAAGCACCAGGAGACACATTTGGTTTAACCTGAACATTAGTGTGTTGCTGGGTAATTTTCTGAGGGTTCTGTTGCTTTTTCGAACTGGAGAAAAGAACAATCTCATTCTTGTTGTTTATAGGTCTCTGCACCTGAATATATAATGCAGAATATCATTAGGACAGTGGGCTATATACATAGCAAAGCTATTTATACTTAACTGAGCATTACAATAATTTAAAACTACAATTTTTAGTATTACACATTTTTATGTATACAAGCACATAAAAAAGGACAATAAAGATGTTCATCAGAGTTTGACAATAGAATGAAACCATTAAATTGCTTTGCTCAAGAAACATTTCAGTTGCATCAACAGTAAAGCTTGACATAAGAACACAGGGGTAATTACAGTAATGTAAAAAAACACAAGAACTGAGTTTGAATCCTGCCAAAGTTTGTGATCAGATTCTGGTAAAGTGTGAATACTACAGTTCACCAGAGAAACAACATATGAGGTTAAAGGAGAAGTATGGGGTTTATAAAAAAAAAAATGATGAACATCCATGCTCAAATCTATTCTGCAGCATTAGTGTGATGCTGCAGCTGTCCCAGGTCAGCATTAGGACTGCCTCTGTTCTCGGTCTGCTTCCACTGGAGAGCAGTGACTGGTCTAGCAGCGCTCTCTGCTCTGTCCTCCAGCACTCATTGGAATGCCGGGCTGGAGAGGGACTTCGCCAGTCAGCAATACGCCGAGAACTGCAGGCAGCTTTGATTTAGGCAAGCTTGGTGGATGCAGACAATATTTATAAGATCCTTCTAAAGCCTGGAGCAGTTCGGCCACATCAGCAGACAGCAGCCCACTATAAGCTGAATTTGGGTTACAGGAGAGCAAAATTGGTATACTCCTGTGACCCACAAGAAAAGTATGGGCAAAAAAACCTTTGGTCACACTTCTCTTTTAAAACCTCTAACAAGACCAATAATATATCTCAAAGTACTTCCATTAATGGCTGCCCAAATAGTCTGAACTTCTACAGTCATCCACAATGTAAGCAATTTACAACCACCTGAATTAAAGATCAGCAGAAATAAACTCTTCCCATTTTTGGTTTAATTCAGCTTTACTCCTACTCTCCTATGCCTCTCCATTCTCCAGCTCACTCCTCTTTAGAAACGACATTTGCCTTAAATTTACCAGGCGAGCATTGAAGTGCTCACTTCTATGGTGCTCAGTGAGGGTCCTTTTACATGGGATTTCCACCCAGCGGACTCCGCTTTGCTCAACGGGGATCAATCCGCCAATGCCCACTGAGTAGGTGGATGACAGGTCCATCTCTGCTTTCTTTGTGGAGACAGACCTATCAAATCCCCGCTCTCCTCTATAAATCGGATGAAAATAGACAACGTGTCTGTATTCAACCGATCCAATCCTCCAGACAGATGGAAAATAGGGTTTCCATCTGTCTGGATTTCACGGACAGGATCAGATCAGATAGCAGTGGGTGTCAGCGGACGTCACCGCTGACATCCCCCGCTCAATAGGGGTTGCATGGAGCATCCTATCTGGTCCGCCTGAAAAACTTGACAGGCGGACCTGATCGGAAAGCCCGTGTGAAAGGGCCCAATCTAATTTAAAGTGGTTGTAAACGTCAGACATGTAATATGAGCAAAGCATATCCCTTTATAGTGTGTAATTGTCTCAATTAACCACTTTAGCCCCAGCCGCCACAGATGTACTGCGGCAGGCTGGCGCTCCCAGGCAAAGTGCCGTACATGTACGGTCCTCGCCTGGGTGGAGCTAGAGGGCGATTGCGAGCCGCCGTAGGCGCGCTCCCGCCCCAGCTCGTCAGCTGGGGAGCCAGTGCGTGTGACCGGCGGCTCCAATGGGCACCGGCAACTTGTGTTCTCCCGCAGCTGAGAGAGGAGGACAGACGGCTGATGTAAACACAGCCGTCTGTCATTCTCCCTGAAGTAATCACAGAGGCTATGTGATCCTGCTATATAAAATCGCATGTCTCTAATTACTTCACAAGCCAAGCCCCTTGACAGTTAAATTCACGCCCCTAGGGACACATTTAACCCCTTGATCACACATACTGTTAAACTCTTCCCTGCTAGTGTAATTTTTACAGTAAGCGTGCATATTTTTAGCACTGATTACTGTAGTAATGTCACTGGTACCCCCAAAAGTGTCAAAAATGTCAGTTAGGGGTCCGATCTGTCTGCCGCAATGTCGCAGTCCCGCAAAAAAAAAAACGCAGATCGCCGCCATTACTAGGAAAAAAAAAAAACCCAATTAAAAAGACAAATCTTTCCTGTAGTGCGTAAACGCAATAACTTTTGTGCAAACCAATCCAAATACGCTTATTGCGATTTTTTTTTTACCAAAAATATGTAGCAGAAAACAAATTGGCCTAAAATGTTAAAAAAAAATTGATTTTTACATTTTTTTTTTGAGAATTTCATATAAAAGAATGTGAAAAATGTCGTTATTTTTTCAAAATTGTCACTTTTTTTTTTGTTTATAGCGCAAAAAATTACAAAAAAATCACACAGGTGATCAAATACCACCAAAAGAAAGCTCTATTTGTGGGAAAACAGGACGTTCATTTCATTTGGGTACAGCATTGCACGACCGCGCAATTGTCCGTTACAGTCACGCAGTGCCGAATCGCAAAATAGGGCCTGGAGCAGCCAAATCCTCCGGTCTGAAAGTGGTTAAGAGCGCTAAGTGGCATTTCTGTCTGCTGCTTTGTTCCTCTGCTATCAGCATGAGTTACTTTTGACAAAATGTTCCTGACACCAAGAGCTGAAATGGTGACCGAGGAGAAAGCTCCAGCTGAATGAAAGCCTCAGCTCTGTTCCTGTGTGCAGTGTGAAGTGGGGTGTGTCCCTTCCCTTCAATCAGTGGAGCTCTGTGAAGAGTAATTTCAGCTGTCTGCCCACTTTTCTTCTGACAGCTCAGACTCATTTATAAATTCTGCACTTTGAAGAAATGTAGAGAAGAAAAAAACTTCAGATAAGCAGGTACAACTTATGTAGGAGGAATTGTTTAATCTAAGTGTATCACCTGAGGCTAGTCACTTCACTGGGTATATGCTCAACCACTCTAAAGGAGCCAAGGTAAGGTCTTTCTCAGATAGTGGCAGGGCACCTATATGTGCATTAGTATGGCCAAGAAAGACCTGCACTCAACACTAATTAAAATAAGAAATGTACAGCCAAGAGACATAGAAGTCACCAAGAAGGGATGAGGTACAAATTTCCTGTTAACACTCTCCCCCCCCCCCCTTCTTTTTTGTGAACATTGGTGTCAGCTATGACAATAGTAAATAAAGAATATGATGGTGCTAAAAATCCAACCTTAAGGCCCCTTTCACACAGGTGGACCGTTCAGATCCGCCTGTCAGTTTTTTTGGTGGATCTAAACGGTCACCCCATGCATGTCTATGGGGCATCGGGTGTCAGCGGAGACATGTCTGCTGACATCCGATCCGTCAAATCTGGACGGATAGAAACCCTATTTTCCATCCATCCAGCGGATTGGATGAGAACGGACCGACGGTCCGTTCCTATCCGATTCCCCCATAGAGTTGCATGGGGAACTGACAGCTGTGTCTCCGGACACAGCGCGGAGAACAGCTGTCATCCTCCTGCTCAGTGGGGGATCGGCAGATTGATCCCCCGCTGAGATAAACAAAGTCCGTCCGACGGATGGAGTGTGTGAAAGGGCCCTTAATAGGATACCTACCAATAGGATTTCTCTATTTTGGTGGGACTATAAAGGGCTATTTAACAATTTATACATTTATAAAACTACCTGCAGAAAATACAATATTTATTAAGACATATATTAAAAAGAAGCTCCCAAATGGAAGCAGGGAAACTAGAGTTTCCATCACATAAGACAAGTCACATAAGACAATAGAAAACATGTTCAAGTACACACAAATCGCTTATTGAAAAGGGCAAGTCAATACTTAATTGATACTACATCTAGAGATTTATACAAAGTGGTAATTCCAGCTGGTAATAGATGACTTTGCATCATACTTGCACATCGAGTACATATGATGCTACTCCAAGCTGGAAACCTCCAACGCGTTTCAAAACATTAAAACTTTTTTCTTCATCAGGGATTATTTACCACTCTGTAATCATAAATGACCATTATTAAAATTACAATTCTTCAATTGAAATCGGTACAATAGTTTACAATCATATATAATACACACCTACAGTCACAGAATTAAATTGCAGCATTGACCCACAGATGGCCTCTGAGCGGAGTGCATCTGTCCTCCCCAAATTGCACAAGAGCCTTATCCGGTACCTTTCACCTATCAGAATGTCCCCACCATATGTTTCCGTATGAGAGAACTAAAATTTCTTCAGAAGTACTCAAACTAAATTGAAAAAACAAATATATATTGCATAAATGCGTCCTACAATAATATAATGTAGACAAAAGGGGAATGCAAGAGAGGAAGAGGACATAGCTCCCTCAATTCTCTTATACAACTAAAGCCAATATACTTACAAAAATAATAATAGTAGTATAGATGTAGGAGAGTTCCCAAATTGGCTTCCAGTGGATAAGCCCTTCGTAAAAAAGGAAAAAAAAAAAAAGAATAATACTAATCCGCAACCATGTGGAGGAAAAGGGGGGTTGAAAAAGCATTCCCTTCCTAACCTCCACAAATAGGAGAGAAAAGGGGGGAGATGAATAGTGTATTAAAGAGAGTGATGTTGCTGTCTCCACTGGATTCCCCTATCGGGGTTAATCCCGACTGGGGTTGCAGCTCTCCCACCACTCTGCGTCCCTCAGGAGAGGCAGATGGAATTGCGTCTTCTCAAGGCTCTGGGTGTCTTCCTATAAGCACTGCGCATGCACGATATGGCGCACCGCACGGTTATGTCACTGTGGTCTCTCCCCCCCCCCCCCCGATGCATGTGCAAACAATTATTCAGCCGGGGGGGGGGGGGTGGCATTAAGGAGTCTTACGCGATGGAGTAGAGTCTTATTTCAGTCCCTGCCCCTCAAGGGAATAATAAGCCCATCAAGTTCCATAAACGTAACCCTGGGGCATCCTATTTTGTGTGTCTTAGCTGTGTGTCTTCCAAGTGGTAGGTAAAGATTGCCTATTTTCATGCTTTGCATGTGCTTACCGACTCGTTTCCCAAATTCCTGTCATATCTTGCCCACGTAAAAGGAGCCACATTCACAGCGCATTAGGTAGACAATGCCTTTAGTTTTGCAATGGGCAAAATGCTTTGCCGCAAATTTTTCTCCATTGGGCAGGATACTTTCTTTACATCTTTGGATAACTGAACATTGGGCACATTCCCCACATGGGAATGTTTCCAAGTCCCGACACGGATCCTTCCTTCGTATTCACTTAGAAACAAGGATTATTTTATTGATCCTGCTTTCTTGTAGGTGATTGATAGCACCAGTGTTACAAAATTACGTATGACCAGATGTGTCAAAATTGACCAATGTCTCTTCAAAATTTTTTGATTTCCCTTATGTTCATTCGAGAGTAAGTATAACCTAGTGGGATTTTCTGTTATATTGGTTCTCTGTTGTAAACATTTACTAATTTTTAAATAAAAGATTTTGCCTTTCCTAATCCTTGACCCGATTGAAAGCCTTTTTTAAACTGGAATTCGTGTATCCTCTTCTTAATCTTTTTGTAAGTTCATCTGCTTCTCTTTGGAAGTCCTCAGTTGTGCAATTCCATTTAGTTTGCAGAAACAGACTAAAGGGGATAGATTTTTATTTTTTTTATTTTTTTAAGAGACTCTGGGTGAAAGCTTTCAGCGTGCAGCAATGTGTTGCTTGCTGCTTCTTTTCTGAACAATTTACTACTTCATCGTCCTCTCTCATCTTTACAAATACTAACCAAAAGGAAGTTCACTTGATTTCAGTCATATGTCACGGTAAAAAATAGGTTCATGTCATTTTGATTCATTTTTTAAAGACATGTCAGCTATGTATCTTTGCCACAAAGTAATGTGACCAGTATACACAAACAGATCATCATTTGATAGAAAACTCTGCTCCCACACCCCCAGATAAAGGTTGGCGGAGGATGGGGTACAACATGTCCCCATCGCTACGCCACATATCTGGAGGTAGTGGGAGCCTTGAAAAGAAAAAGTGTTGCGATATAAAATATACTACAGCATTTGTAAGATGAACTCATTAAATTTGGCATAGAGCCTGTCTAACCGTTGGCATAGAGCCTGTCTAACCGCAGCAAGTCCACTATCATGTGGTATACAATTGTAAAGCAACTCCACATCAACTGTGACTAGATATGCTGTCTCCGGGATTTCCATGTTGTCTATCATATGCAAAAAGGTGTATGGTGTTCTTGGTATAGGGTGCTAGAAACGTACAACGTGTGGTCTTAGGTGTGTATCAATCACTTGACTCACACCTTCCGAAATACAACCTTTTCCAGAGACAATGAGCATCCCTTGGAGAAAAATGGAGAAAACTTTGCAGCAAAACATTTTGATAATTGCAAAACTAAGGGCATTGTCTACCTAATGCGCTGTGAATGCGGCTCCTTTTACGTGGGCAAGACACAACAGGAATTTGGGGAAAGAGTAGGTAAACATATGCAAAGCATGAAAATAGGCAATCTTTACCTACCACTTGGAAGACACCTAGCTAAGACACACAAATATAGGAAGCCCAAGGTTACGTTTATGGAACTTGATGGGCTTCATATTCCCTTGAGGGGCGGGGACTGGAACAAGACTCTGCACCAGCGTGAAATGCGCTGGATCAGACGCCTTAATGCCACATCACCTCCCTTGGCTGAATGAGGCTGAGAGTTTTAGGCCTTTCCTGGAGGGCTTCTCCCCTGGGAAAACTAACTAAGATGGATAAATGAGACAATAATCGGATCATGGATAATTGCAAAGGGAAACAATAAGAAAGATTTTTCCTATCAACTTATTGGATTTTGTCCTTTGGTCAATGGGGACAGAGGAACTCTTTCTGCATTGTTTCCTAGGAGTAATAGAGCTAGCTTTCCTGTCGAGTTGAATTTTATAAACTTTTTTCAATGTTTTAAAAAAAAGTATTTTCATAATGGTTTGTGACCCAAATTTGTGTTGTCACTTGGCTTCGGTGCCATGTCTGTATGGCTGTATGGCTCAATTTTCTGTCAATATGGCAGTTCAGCACAGTGAAAAATGCAGAGATATTATCATGCTTTAATTCATTGCTTTCTTGCTTTGTTGACATTACGGGCGGCTTGGCACAGGAAGGCCCCAGTTTTTAACCGTGTGGTGTGCCTTATCGCGCATGCGCAGTGCATACAGGAAGATGCCGGGAGCCTCGAGGAGATGCGATTCAGTCTGCCTCTTCTGGGAGATACAGTGAGGTGGGAGCTGCGACCCCAGCCGGGATTAAGCCCGATAGGGACACCAGTGGAAACAGCAACATCACTCTTTTTTTGTGAGTACACTATTAATTTCCCTTTTTCTCTCCTATTTGTGGAGGTTAGGAAGGGGATGCTTTTTCATCCCCCCTTTTCCTCCACATGGTTTGCGGATTAGTATTCTTTTTTCTCTTTTAAGGGCTTATTCACTGGGAGCCAATTTGGGAACTTTTTTGTTTCCACATATACATCTATACTACTAGTATTCTTTTTGTATGTATACTGGCTATTTAGTTGTATAAGAGAATTGAGGGAGCTATATGTCTTTTTCCTCTCTCTTGCATTCCCCTTTTGTCTTCTTTATATTATTTTAGGACACATTTATGCATATGTTTTTTCTATTTAGTTTCAGTACTTCTGAAGAAATTTTAGTTCTCTCATACGGAAACATATGGTGGGGACATTCTGATAGGTGAAAGGTACCCGATAAGGCTCTTGTGCAATTTGGGGCGGACAGATGCACTCTGCTCAGAGGCCGCCTGTGGGTCAATACTGCAATTTAACTCTATGAGAATGTAGGTGTGTATTTTATAAGATTGCAAACTATTGTACTGATTCAGTTGAATTATTGTAATTTAATAATGGTCATTTATGATTACAGAGTGGTAAATAATCCCTGATGAAGAAAAAAGTTTGAATGTTTTGAAACGCGTTGGAGGTTTCCAGCTTGCAGTAGCATCATATGTACTCGATGTGCAAGCATGATGCAAAGTCATCTACGAACAGCTGGAATTACCACTTTGTATAAATCTCTAGATGTTTCAATTAAATATTGACTTGCCCTTTTCAATAAGGGAGTTGTGTTCAAACTCTGAGGACACGTGTGTTATTGCTTGTTTATTGTCTGTTCAATTATTTATCTGGCAGATGGCTCTTCAATATATGTTCTCATTTCACACAATGTAATATTACGCATTTCTGTACCTTTCTGCATTTATTTTACTGTTCGAGCCGGTTCACACTACCACTGCCAGAAAGTCGCCCCGTGACTTGAAGAGACTTGTTTAGATACTTGGAAGAGACTTGTTTAGATACTTGGAAGAGACTTGGAAGAGACTTGGAAGAGACTTGGAAGAGACTTGGAAGAGACTTGGAAGAGACTTGGAAGAGACTTGGAAGAGACTTGGAAGAGACTTGGAAGAGACTTGGAAGAGACTTGGAAGAGACTTGGAAGAGACTTGGAAGAGACTTGGAAGAGACTTGGAAGAGACTTGTGCACTACTTTGAAGAGACAGGCGACTTTGTCTGTGGGGAATGCCTGGCTAATCTCTTTCTTCTTCCTGGAAAGTCTGATAACAAGTCGTGTCAATTAAGATAAGGAGGCGACTCCCATTGAAGTATATGGGACAGTCGGATCACAGGTCGCCTCAAAGTAGTACAGGACCCTTTTCTGAAGTCGGAGCAACTTCAGTAGTGCCAATTAAGACGGCACTGATTGATTAACATTGCTTTTGTTATGTCAAGCTACCTGGGGCAACACAAGTTGCCTCACAAGTCGCGCTAGTGTGAATGGGCTCTCAATGCTAATATTTGAAAAATACAATAGAAAAGATTGAAACAAAAAAAATAAATAAAAAAAAATAAGGGAGTTGTATGTACTTGTTTTCTATTGTCTTATGTGACGGAAACTCTAGTTTCTCTGCTTCTTTTTACTATATGTCTTCATAAATATTGGTATTCATTTTAAAAAGATTGTATTTTCTGCAGGTAGTTTACTAAATTGTTAAATTGCATCTTGTCCCACCAAAATAGAGAAATCCTATTGGTAGATATGATTTGGGATGATGGCAATGACACCTTTAGTTATGTGAGCTCCCTGTTTTCTGATTAACATTTAATAGGATATCCAAACCCAAGAACAAAAACATAATATATTGCAAGCTTACCAAGCCTTAAGATGTGGCAGTTGCAACGATCTTAATTTCTTAGGTTAAGAATAGTGCTAAACTGAAAGCACAAACAATGCTATCTTCCTTTCAAGCTATCTTCTGTAAACCAGGTCTCAACAAAGCCAAGGTGCCAGGTCGCCATGGTGACTAGAAATTGCATCAGGCGTTTCTGCATTTATGGGTAAGGGGCATGCACCCACCAGGCTGTGGTCTCCCTTACATGCCGATCACCAGGTCCTGGCCAATGATTTATGGCCGGGACTAGAGCTTCACGATTCTGGATAAAATGAGAATCAATTTTTTTTTGCTTAGAATAAAGATCAAGATTTTCGACGTAACATCTTTCACATTATATAAAATAAAAAAAATGGGCTAACTTTACGGTTTCGTTTTAATTAATTAAAGTGTATTTTTCCCCAAAAAATTACACTTGAAAGACCGCTGCACAAATACAGTGTGAAAAAATATTGCAACAACTGCCATTTTGATCTCTGGGGTCTCTGCTAAAAAAAAAAAAAAAATAATTTATATATATAAATATATATATATATATATATATATATATATATATATATATATATATATATATATATATATATATATATATATATATATAAATAAATATATTGTTTTAGCAAAGACCCCAGAGAACAAAATGGTAGTTGTTGCAATATTTTGTCACACTGTATTTGCGCAATTTTTTGGGAAAGTTCTAGAAAAAAAAAATTACAAAAATTCAGTTTTCTCTATCGTTCATTGACAGGCGCAGCTTTGCTTAATCATAGAATATAGGGATGTCCCAAAGTGGTAAAAACATGAGGGGTGGGAACCAGTGTTAATTTTGGCAGCAAATTTCAATTTAGTTTTAGTCTTAGTTTTAGGACTAAAATGGCATTTTAGTTTTAGTCCCATTTTAGTCTTCTGCGAGTGTTTTAGTTTTAGTCGTATTTAGTCGACTAAAACTCCAGTACATTTTAGTCGACTAAAACATCTTACATTTTAGTCGACTAAAACGTCCTACATTTTAGTTGACTAAAACTCATTTTAGTCATCTAAATGGTCATGGTCAGGTCAGAGAGGAGGCCTGTAATGCTGCTGCCTGCAGTCAGTGCAGTGAGTGCACACAGTGCTGCTCAGAGTGCTGGATGGGGGGTCTCAGGTTTAAGGGTGGTCTCTGGACTGACTCTGAACTGAAGTTGTTGAACAGGATGGGCCGGGCGGGCCTCAGCGGCCTATATGCACACACACAGTCCTGGATGGATGGCAGAATCGGATGCCAGTGGTGACTGGTCTGAGGGGACTCAGGGAGTCAGTAATAGCTGGCCTGGCTGTTATCTCACAGTGGGTGCTCTGCTCTGGATGTGGTGGTGGCCGGGTGCCAGTGCCGTGTGATGAGTCGGGCCTGGCGCGTCTGGCTGTAGTGCTGCAGCTGCAGTGCTCTGGTGAGGTCAGGTGACTGGTCTTGAGTTGACTCTCTTGTAGTAGTCCACTCCTCATGTCGGACGTCACGGGGCACGCCATGCCAGACGCCACACAGGCGGAGCTCTGTGAAAACCGGAAGTTGGGTAAACGTCCCTGCCTCACATTCTCGTTTAGTTTTCGTTCGTTACTGAAAACGGATTTGATTTTCATCATAGTTGTCATCATTTGACGAAAATGTGCTATACTTTGCGTCTCGTTTTCGTCAGTTGAAAAATGCCGGTGACGAAAGCGGTGACGAAAACGCTTTCGTTGACGAAATTAACACTGCTGTAAACTCCATTGGCTGTAATGTCATTGCACATATTACCTGAATATATTACCAACATTAAATATTAGGGAGAAATATAAGAAAAGCCTTCTTAATTGTTTCGTTTTCAGCAGCTTAGTAAGATGCTCCTTACTTATGCGTATGTGGTGGTGCAATACATGTTTAAACTTTTAATGTGCTATTATTACATGCTCTGGATGGAATTGTGTTGCCGATATAGAAATAGCCAGCAGAGGAGTGTTAATTTTGATGTAAATTTTTTATTTAGTTTTAGTTATAGTCTTATGACTAAAATGCCATTTTAGTTTTAGTCGTATTTAATCTTAAGACTAAAATGCCATTTTAGTTTTAGTCGTATTTTAGTCATCTGAATTGTTTTAGTTTTAGTCGTATTTTAGTCGACTAAAATTGTGTTAATTTAGTCGACTAAAACGTTTTAGTCGGCGAAATTAACACTGGTGGGAACAAGACCGGAACAAAAAACCTGAATGCCCCAATGGCCAAACACAGCCAACCAGATAAAACAGAGCTCAACCAGCAACAGGAGCACATGTGTTATTGCTTGTTTTATTGTCTATTCTTTTGTTTATCTGGCAGATGGCTCTTCAATATATGTTCTCATTTCACACAATGTGATATTACGCATTTCTGTACCTTTCAGCATTTCTTTTACTGTTCATGCAAAGTTGAACAATTAACCCTCAAAGAGAAACCCAAAAAAACTGAATTTTTGTAAAATCTTACCTGTAAAATTCCTTTCTCTGAGTCCTCCGACAGTCGCCGCCTCCTCTAAGTCATCACAATTGGGTATTGTCCACCTATCCGTAGGAATAGCTAGGCATATAGACTTAGTCAAAAGACAAAAGGCATTAGCATGTACACACCCACGGGGGCTGTCCCATCTGGTCAATACCCCCCTGCATCACCACTCCCAACTCAGTTTGGTAGCATAGCAGTAGGTAATAAGAACCCCAAAAAGAGGGGCGGGGGCGGCGACTGTCAAAGGACTCAGAGAAATGAATTTTACAGGTAAGATTTTACAAAAATTCAGTTTTCTCTTACGTCCTCCGACAGTCGCCGCCTCCTCTAAGTCATCACAATTGGGATGTCCCAAAGCAGTATAGACATGAGGGGTGGGAGACGCAACCGTAGAAAAGGCAACGCAGTACCCACATCAGAGAAAGGAATCTTACACGCACTGTAAGAACCAACTGGGCAACAGCCCAGGAAAGCAAATGCCAACAGCCAGGGACCCAGGGAAAAAACCAAGGGTCCATCATGGCACAGCCGTACTGAGAACTTTGCGGCCAAAGGAAGCATCAGCTGATGCCAGAACGTCTACTTTGTAGGACTTGGAAAAAGTGTGCACCCACGACCAAGTCGCCGCCTTGCACACCTGGGCCACCGAGGCCCGATGCCAATAGGCCCAGGAAGTACTCAAAGACCTGGTAGCGTGCGCCTTAACAGGGAAGGGCGGAACCCGATCCTTCAAGGCGTAAGCCTGCTCAATAGTCTGTCTGATCCATTTGGCAATAGTCGCTGTGGACGCAGCCATGCCCTTCCGAGGTCCCTCAGGAAGGACAAAGAGGGAATCCTTCTTCCGAAAGGATTCCGTAGACTTCAGGTAAACCCTGATCGCCCTAACAACATCCAAAGAATGCAAGGCAATCTCCTTTGGATGTTTAGGCTTCGTACAAAGCGAAGGCAGGACAATGTCCTTATTAAGGTGATAATCAGAGATCACCTTGGGAAGGAAGGATGGGGGAGGTCGCAAAACCACCTTATCCCTGTGAATTATCAAGTAAGGGGAGCGGCAAGACAACGCCGCCAGCTCCGACACTCTGCGAGCTGAAGTGATCGCCACAAGAAAAGCAACCTTTTTCGACAGCAGAGGCAACGATATCTCCCTGATATTCTCGAAGGGAGCACGCTGCAAAGCGGACAGGACCAAATTTAAGTCCCATGGAGGTAAAGGCTCCTTTCTGGGAGGAGCCAAATGTCGCACACCTTGAATGAAGGTGCGCACCAAGGAATGAGACGCCACAGGGCGTTGGAAAAGGACCGCCAGTGCTGACACCTGGCCCTTTATTGTGGCCAGCGCCAGGCGCTGATCCACTCCAGACTGGAGGAAAGCCAAGATCCTCGACACTGAGTAAGAACGAGGGGAAAACCCCCTGGGCTCACACCAGGTGAAGTAGGCCTTCCAGGTACGGTAATAGATCTTACCAGAGGAAGATTTCCTAGCCTTGATCAGGGTAGGAATAACCTCAGGAGATAGACCCTTGTCCTTCAAGACCTGGGTCTCAACAGCCAGGCCGTTAAAGCCAACGACCGTAAAGCAGGGTGGAAGATGGGAACTTGAGACAGAAGATCTTCCCGCAGAGGCAGGCGCCATGAAGGTGCCACTGCCAGGTGAACAACGTCAGCGTACCAGGACCGGCGTGGCCAGTCCGGTGCCACCAGAATCACCATGTGCAGTTCCGAGGCCAATCTGCGAAGGAACCGGGATAGTAACTGAATCGGAGGAAAGGCGTACATCAGACGATACTGATGCCAAGGGGCCACCAACGCATCCGAGGCGTCCGCCAACGGATCGCGCGTTCTTGCCACTAATCTTTCCACCTTTCGGTTTAGCCGGGATGCGAACAGATCCACATCTGGGGATCCCCACTTCGCACACAGCATCTGAAAGACCTCCGGGTGCAGGGACCATTCCTCCTGGTCCAGGGTCTGGCGGCTCAGATAGTCGGCCTGCCAATTTTCCACACCCGGAATGTGAACTGCCGAGATCGCCGGGACATGAGTCTCGGCCCAAGACAGAATGTCGGTTACCTCCCGGGCTGCTCGAGCACTCCTGGTGCCCCCTCGGTAGCATTGTCCGTCTGTACACGAACAGGCAGGCCCTGGAGATGGTCCGACCACTGGAAGAGACAGAGTTTTATTGCTCTTAGTTCCAGCACATTTATCGGGAGGGAGGATTCCTCCTCTGACCAAGTGCCCTGGGCAGACAGGTTGCCCAGGACTCCACCCCAGCCCGACAGGCTGGCGTCCGTGGTAACCACTGTCCACACCACCGGGCGGAAGGACTTGCCTTCCGCCACTGCCGGGGACTGGATCCACCACAGAAGAGCCGATCTGGTCTGGCGGCTCAAGGAGACATCCAGATCCAAGGACTGAGAAAGTCTGTCTCACCTGGCCAGAATCTCCGTCTGGAGAGCCCGCGTGTGGAACTGGGCAAAGGGAATCGCCTCGAAGGCCGACACCATCAACCCCAGGCCCCGCATGCAGGTCCTGAGTGACGAGGACGGATTGTCCCTGAGGGACCTGAGTTCGTCCCGCAAAGTCCGGGAGCTTGTCCTCCGGCAAGAACACCTTTGCCTGAGCAGAGTCCAGAACCATTCCCAGATAGGGAAGGCGAAGCGACGGATACAACGCTGATTTCTTAACGTTGATGGTCCATCCGAACTCCTGGAGCGTCTGTACCGTGATGGACAGGTCGCGCACAAGGTCCTGGCTTGCCCTCAATCTCAGAAGCAGATCGTCCAGGTACCCCAGCACCGCAATGCCCTGGGCCCGTAGCAGGCCCAGGACCGGTGCCAACACCTTGGTGAAGACCCTTGGAGCCGAAGCGAGACCGAAAGGTAACGCCACAAACTGGTAGTGGTCCTCTGCGATAGCAAACCGAAGGTACCGCTGATGACCCTCGAAAATGGGGATGTGCAGGTACGCATTCTTCAGATCTATCGAAGCCAGGAATTCTCCCGGACTCAAGGAGGCCACAACCGAACGGAGAGACTCCATTCGAAACTTTCGAACACGCACGAAGCGGTTCAGCGCTTTCAGGTCCAGAATAGGACGCACTTTGCCCTCCTTCCTGGGCACAGTGAACAGATTCGAATAAAACCCCCGAAACCCGTCCCGGTGAGGCACCGGGACAATCACTTCCTGAGCAAGCAGGTCCTGCACCGCCTGATGCAAATCCTGCAGACGCCCCGGAAGCAGATGAAGATTGGAGGGAAAGAATCTGTCCGCCGGCCTGGAAAGGAATTCGATCTTGTAACCTGATCGAACGATTTCCTAGACCCACCTGTCCGATAACCGGAGCAGCCAAGGTTGAAGGAAACCGCGCAAACGTCCCCCCACCCCTGAAATGGGTGAGGGCGCCCCTTCAGGCAGAGGCGGATTGTCCCGCCGAGCCGGCGTTGCCGGTCTTCTGCTTACCCGCCCAGGGCTTCTTCTGGTTGCTCTGGGCCTTGAAGGGCTTGCCCTTGGATTGGTTCCGAAAGGCACGAAAGGACCCCTGAGTGGATCTAGGCGCAGAACCCCGCTTGCCTCGGAAAGACTTGTTCTTCGGGTTCTGGGGTAGCATAGTGCTCTTGCCCCCCGTGACGCCTTTCACCAGGGTATCCAACGCCTCGCCAAAAAGGCGAGAGCCAGCATAGGGAAAATCAGCAACTGTTTTCCGTGAGGACTGGTCGGCCGACCAGCTCTTCAGCCATATCAGTCGCCGGTTAAGCACCGCGACACTCGAGAGGCGCGCCACCAAGGGGGCCTCATTTAAGGCTGCATCACACAAATACATGACTCCTTGGTGGATCTGGTCCACCATTTCATCAGACACTAGGTTGCTTCTAAGCACCTTGATCCAATCAGCTACCGCCTGAGCCACCATAACGCGAAAACGGGTTTGAGCAACGAACCCGCCACCGTATAGGAATGGCGGGCTAGAGACTCCAACCGCCGGTCCGTGGGATCCCGGAAAACCGGAGTATCCTCAGTAGGAACCAAGATAGCCTTGTTCAGTACGGCCACAGTGTGATCTACCTGTGGAGGCACACACCATCGCGATTCCGTAGCCGGCGCAAACGGATAAAGCAATTTGAACCGACTAGGCACCACGAATGGACGTTTCAACGTGTGCCACATTTCATTAACAGTGTAATGAAATTCAGCTGGGCAGGGAAAAACCTGCGCAGACTTGCAGGCCCTGTGCGTCCCAAATGAGGACACAACGCCCGGAGGATTAGGCTCATCCTCTAAATGCAAGGTTTCTTTTACAGAAACAATCAACTCATCCATGGTCGCCCGTTCTTCAGGTGATCCTGGGGAGGATGTGTCAACACCCTCAATTTCAGCCTCCCCCTCAGACCCCGGGGGGTCCAAGGATGAGCGGGACCCTGAAAAGGGCACGCTTGCAGCAGCAGCCATATCCCCATCTGAATCAGAAGAGAGAGACAGCCTGGGCCGTTTTCTCGCAGCCCGTTCAGACATCAGCATTTCCATATTTGCCACTAAAGTCGCAACTACAGCAGCCAAATCAGGTCGCAGCGGAGCCACAGGAAAACTGGGGCCCCCCACTAAAGCTGGAGGAAACTTGCTTTCCTGAGAATCCATGGCTCAAGACAAGAAAAAATTACAGTGCAAAAAACGATGTACTGTCCCCTTAAATAGCGCTGCGGAGTGCACAGCCCACCGCTACTGTCACAGCTATACAGACCCCCAAAAGGAGAAAGAAAAACTGAGCCAGAAGCAGTAAACAGAGGAAGACAGAGAGATGCAGTGCAGAGCCCGCAGATCGTTGCTACCTGTGTCCTTTGCTGCCTGAGAGGAAAAGGAAATGCTGCTGGAAGGGGCTGGCTATAAGCCAGACCTCAGGGAAAATGGCTGCCCATAGTAAATGCATTGGAGGCTTCACTAAGATGGCCGCCGACATGCGGCCAAACCGATTGTTCTACAGCCCACAAAATGGCGGCGGAGGGTGCCAAAACGATCTGTATACTCGCCCCAGAGGGGCCATATCCATTTGCAGTAAAAAACATGGCGGACCGCGCGAACATACCCCCGCAGCGGTCGCCGCACAACACTCACGTCTGTACCCCCAACATTCACCTAAGGTGACACAGGGACAGGGACCCCCAGTAACAAAACATACAGATTTGCACAAAGCGAACCCCGCAGGGATCGCACAGGGAGTCACACAGGCACAGACATGGACCACACAGCAACACAGACTGCCACCCCAGACAGAGGCCCCACACAGAAAAGTACTTACCTGTACCCGATGGCGTGGGGGAGCCTCTATGCACGGATAAACCTCTGTCCTCTCCTGACAGGGAGTGCCGTGAGCCAGGGACATGACGCTGCAGCAGCGCAGACGAGTCCTGTGAGGTAGCCACCTCACGGCTGCATCCCTGCAGCGAACAGGGATGGGTCATTCTTAATGCCAGGGCGAACCATAGCTGAACGCTCGATGGCGGGCTGGGGGTCCATATGACCCTCTGTGCCCTGGAGAACCAGGGCGGCCAGTCCGAATCCCAGCACTGCATGATCCATCTTCATCCGAAGAATAAACTAACACTAAAGCTGACAAAATAAACAGCTAGTAAAGTGAGAGAAAAAAAACGGAATTTTTGTAAAATCTTACCTGTAAAATTCCTTTCTCTGAGTCCTCCGACAGTCGCCGCCTCTTCATATTCGTCACATATGGGGTATTAGACTTTGCTCCGAAGGAGTAGCTAGGCAACAGAATATGTTAACATTAAAGCTTTTAACATATCCCACCCTCAAGGGGTGGTCCCCTCAGTCAATACCCTCCTACTTCCTGCAACCATATCTCAGTTTCAGTGGAATAGCAGTAGAGTATACAACCAAACCCCAAAAGAGGGGCGGGGGCGGCGACTGTCGGAGGACTCAGAGAAAGGAATTTTACAGGTAAGATTTTACAAAAATTCCGTTTTCTCTTATGTCCTCCGACAGTCGCCGCCTCTTCATATTCGTCACTTATGGGGACGTCCCAAAGCAGTGCAAACATGAGGGGTGGGAAACGCATCCGCGCCGAAAGGCAACGCAGTCTCCGCATCAAAGAAAGGAACCTTACCAAAGGAAGGAAACCAGCTGGGCTACAGGAAAAAAAATTGCTCAACAGGAGCAACAACCCAGGAAAAGACAAATAACCAGGGGATAAAAAACTTATCCCAACAGCCAGAGGTCCCCAACAAGGGACCCTAGGGAATTGCAGCACTAAGAACCTTGCGGCCAAAGGAAGCATCCGCCGATGCCTGAACATCTACTTTGTAGAATTTTGTGAAAGTGTGCACGGTCGACCAAGTCGCCGCCTTACACACCTGGGCTACAGAAGCCCCATGACGACAGGCCCAAGACGTACTCAGAGATCTAGTAGAGTGCGCCTTCACAGGCACAGGGGGAACCTTCCCCTGCAAAGCATAGGCCTGTTCAATGGTCTGCCTGATCCATTTGGCGATGGTAGAGGCCGACGCCGCCATGCCCTTCCGAGGACCCTCTGGAAGAACAAACAAGGAGTCCGTCTTTCGAAAAGACTCAGTCGATTTAAGGTAAACCCTTATCGCCCGAACAACATCCAAAGAATGTAATCTCACCTCCTTTGGATGCTTAGGCTTCGCGCACAGCGAAGGCAAGACAATATCCTCATTAAGATGGAATTCCGAAACTCGCTTCGGAAGAAAAGAAGGATTAGGTCGCAAGACCACCTTATCCAAATGAACAACCAGATACGGAGACTTGCAGGACAAAGCCGCCAGCTCCGACACTCTGCGAGCCGAAGTGATCGCAACCAAAAAGGCGACCTTTTTGGACAACATAGACAACGAGATCTCCCTGATCTGTTCAAAAGGAGCACGTTGTAACACAGATAGAACGAGATTCAAGTCCCAAGGGGGCAGAGGATCCCTCCTAGGAGGAACCAGATGCCGCACTCCCTGAACAAAAGTGCCAACCAAGGAGTTGGAAGCCACGGGACGTTGAAACAGAACGGCTAGCGCAGACACCTGACCCTTTATCGTAGCCAGCGCCAAACGCTGATCGACACCCGTTTGAAGGAAGGACAGCACTCGGGAAACCGAGTACGTGCGGGGTGAAAACCCCCTGGACTCACACCAGGCAAAAAAGGCCTTCCAAGTACGGTAATAAACCTTCCCCAAGGAAGACTTCCTCGCGTTGATCAAGGTATGAACGACCTCTGGGGAGAGACCCTTCTCCTTCAGGACCTCGGTCTCAACAGCCAGGCCGTCAAAGCCAGCGACTGTAAAGCAGGATGGTATATCGGTCCTTGAGACAGGAGATCGTCTCGAAGAGGCAGACGCCACGGGGCGTCGACCGCCAGATTCACGAGGTCTGCGTACCAGGACCGGCGAGGCCAGTCCGGTGCCACAAGAATCACCGTGCTGCGTTCCGAGTGTAACCTGGACAGCAACTGAATCGGTGGAAACGCGTACATCAGCCTGTACTGATGCCACGGGGCCACTAACGCGTCCGACGCGTCTGCCCGAGGGTCGCGCGTCCTTGCCACGAACCTTCTCACCTTGTTGTTGAGACGAGACGCGAACAGGTCCACATCTGGAAGACCCCACTTCGCGCACAACATCTGAAAGACAGCCGGGTGGAGAGACCATTCCCCCTGATCCAGGGTCTGGCGACTCAGATAGTCCGCCTGCCAGTTCTCCACCCCCGGAATGTGAACCGCCGTTATCGCCGGGACATGAGTCTCGGCCCAAGACAGAATGTCGGCCACTTCTCGAGCCGCTCGGGCACTCCTGGTGCCCCCTTGGTGGTTGATGTAGGCCACCGCCGTGGCATTGTCCGTCTGCACCCGAACCGGGCAGCCCTGCAGCCGGTCCGTCCAGCGATGAAGACAGAGATTTATCGCACGCAATTCCAGAATGTTGATCGGAAGGGAAGACTCCCCCTCCGACCAAGTTCCCTGGGCGGACAGAACGCCCAGAACACCACCCCAGCCCGACAGGCTGGCATCCGTGGTGATCACGGTCCACGAGATAGGACGAAACGACTTGCCCCCGGACACCATCGGGGACTGGAGCCACCACAGAAGGTCTCTTCTGGTGCGATGACTCAACGAGATTTGAAGATCCAGAGATTGAGGTCGCCCGTCCCACATGGACAGGATCTCCGCTTGGAGACCCCGCGTGTGAAACTGGGCTAAGGGAATCGCCTCGAAGGCCGAGACCATCAATCCCAGACATCTCATGCACGTCCGCAGAGACGAGTGCGGAACGTCCCTGAGGGACCTGACTTCCTCCTGAAGAGTTCTGAGTTTGTCTTCCGGCAGGAAGACCTTCGCCTGCACCGAGTCCAGAATCATTCCCAGGGAGGGAAGACGAACCGACGGACTCAGTGTCGACTTTGGAAAATTTATCGTCCAACCAAACTCCTGCAGAGTTTGCATCGTGACAGACAGGTCCTTCTCCAGACCCTGGCTGGTCGCAGACCGAACCAGAATGTCGTCCAGATACCCCAGGACAGAAATGCCCTGGGCCCTCAGTAATGCCAGAACCGGTGCAAGCACCTTGGTGAAGACCCGCAGGGCCGAGGCGAGACCAAAAGGCAACGCCATGAACTAGTAGTGATCCTCCGCAATGGCAAATCGAAGATACCTCTGGTGACCCTCGAAAATGGGGATGTGAAGATACGCATCCTTCAAATCGATGGAGGCCATGAATTCCCCCGGAACCAGGGCAGCCACCACCGACCGCAGGGATTCCATGCGGAACTTGCGAACCCGCACAGAGCGGTTCAGAGCCTTCAAGTCCAGAATTGGACGAACCTTGCCCTCCTTTCTGGGCACGGTGAACAGATTGGAATAAAACCCCCGAAATCTGTCCCGATGAGGCACCGGAACTACCACTCCCTGAGCCCTCAGGTCCCGCACCGCCAGGTGTAGGTCCCGTAAACGCTCTGGAGACAGTTGAAGATTTGAGGGAAAAAATCTGCTCTCCGGCCGAGAGAGAAACTCGATCTTGTAACCAGATCGAACGATCTCCTGAACCCATCTGTCCCGCACGCGGGCCAACCAGGGCTGAAGAAAACCGAGCAAGCGTCCCCCCACCCCAAAACTGGGTGAGGGCGCCCCTTCAGGCCGCACTGTTATGGGCTGCGGATCCGGATTGACCGGACTTCTGTTTTCCCGACCAGGGCTTCTTCTGAGAGCCTTGACCTTTGAACGGTTTGCCCTTGTAGTGCGACCGAAAGGCACGAAAGGACCCCTGAGGGGGCCGAAAATTAGCATGCTTCTTCCCAGAAGCCCCCTTAGCCTTGGGGAAATGGGGCAAGAGAGTGCTCTTACCTCCGGTGATCCCCTTAATCAACACATCCAAGGACTCCCCAAAAAGGCGAGACCCATCATAAGGCAGATTGGCTAAGGTCTTACGTGAAGACTGGTCCACCGACCAACATTTCAACCAAACCAGGCGGCGAGACAACACCGCCACGCTGTGCACACGTGCAGCCAACGGGACTAGGTCCAAGTCCGCATCACACAGATACATGACACCCTGGTGGATTTGATCCACCATATCCAGGGTCGCCGGCGAGGCCGAATCGGCCACTAGGACGCGCCTAAGCATCTGCGTCCAACTTGCGACCGCCTGGGCCGACATGAGAGAGGCAAACAGAGCCTTAAGCATAGAACCCGTAACAGAATAAGTATGACGGGCAAGAGACTCCAATCTCCTATCCGTGGCATCACGGAACACAGGGGAATCCTCTGCAGGAATCGCAGTGGATTTGTTTAAAACCGCAATTGCGTGATCCACTGGGGGTGGCACACACCACCTTTCATCAGTGGAAGGCGAGAAAGGATAACGCAGCTTGAACCTACTTGGTACAGCAAAAGGTTTGCGCAGATTGCGCCATTGTTCCTTAACAGCGCGCTGAAAATCATCATTGCAGGGAAAAACCTGCGGCGTCCTGCATTTTCTCTGCGTCCCATAAGCCGCCAAGGCAGCGGGGGGGGGGGACACACTTCATCCTGCAAACGCAGCGTTTGTTTTATGGAAGCAATCAATTCATCCATGATTGCAAGCTCTTCAGGCGAGCCAGGGGGAGAATTATCAACCCCTTCAACTTCAGCCTCCACCTCGGACCCCACTAGATCCAGGGAGGAGCGGGACCCCGATAAGGAGGCCCCCGCCATAACAGCCCCATCACCTTCACCCTCAGAATCAGAGGAAAGAGAAACTCTGGGTCTTTTAGTAGATTGAGCAGCCACCAGCATCTGCACCTGAGCAGCAAGGCCAGCCACAATAGTGGCTAAATCCCCCCCTGGGGGGGAAACAGCGGTCCCCTGGCTTTCCACCAAGGCGGTAGGAAATTTGCCCTCCTGAGAATCCATTGCCCCTATTACAAATGCCGGATAAGAAAGGGTTAACTGCCCCTTTAACAAGCGCTGCGAGCGCAGCCCACCGCACCACACACAAGCACAATGAGACCCCCACAGGGACAATAAAACTGACACAGGCAATGGATAGGAAGGATATAACCTGAGGAGACCCTCGCCGCTGCTGCTGCCTCGATCGGTGTTCCTGGAGAAGAGGAAGTGATGCTGCCAGGGCGCTCTATGAAAGCCTATGGGAGGCTACAAGAAAATGGCCGCCATGCATGTAGAACATGCGGCCGGAGCGAGTGTAGGCAAAATGGCGCCGTTTGGCGCCGAAACCGCCGCTCCACAGTACAGTAATGCACACATGTCATTATAAAAAAACATGTCAGATCGCCGCAGCGATCGCTGTATAGTGCCCAAACATGCCCAAAACATGCCCCACAGCACACAGCTTCTCACACTGACAAGGCTGACACACACAGTGTCACACAGCTCCCCCCCCCCCCTTGCAGCCCACAGCATGCAGCCGAGTGATAGGGAGACAAACAGTGTGAACAGAGGCAGGTTACACAGTCCCAGACTGACACCCCCCCAGACAGACAGGTCCCCACATAGATACACTTACCTCACAATGGCGTGGGGGACCCGCACAGGCGAACAAGCCGCTACACATGAGGCAGGGAGAGTCGCATACAAGACGCACAGAATGGGGGTTAAGAAACCGCACAGCGTCCAGTGAGGTAGCCACCTCACCAATCATCCCTGCACCGAACAGGGATGGGTCGTTCACTGTGCCAGGAGCGTTACCTGGCTGAACGCTCGATGGCAGGCTGGGAAGCCACTGACCCACGACCTGCGACCAGGGGGATCAGCCCGAGACCCAGCCCGCATGATCCTCTTCATCCGAAGAACTAACTAACGCTGACAAAAAGAACAGCTAAGTAAAGGTAGAGAGAAAACTCAAACAAAAAATCAAAAAAGAAGAAAGAGTCTGGGGCACAAAGCCCCAGCACAGAGAGAGCCAGCCACTCCTGACAAGCTAGACATTGAAACTGAGATATGGTTGCAGGAAGTAGGAGGGTATTGACTGAGGGGACCACCCCTTGAGGGTGGGATATGTTAAAAGCTTTAATGTTAACATATTCTGTTGCCTAGCTACTCCTTCGGAGCAAAGTCTAATACCCCATATGTGACGAATATGAAGAGGCGGCGACTGTCGGAGGACGTAAGAGAAAACTGACATTTTTCAAAGAAAATCAAATGAAAGATATAGGAAGGCTGAGACTGAAGCCCCAGCACAAGGGAGCCTGACTATTCCTGAAAGCTAGGCAAACTAAAACTGAGTTGGGAGTGGTGATGCAGGGGGGTATTGACCAGATGGGACAGCCCCCGTGGGTGTGTACATGCTAATGCCTTTTGTCTTTTGACTAAGTCTATATGCCTAGCTATTCCTACGGATAGGTGGACAATACCCAATTGTGATGACTTAGAGGAGGCGGCGACTGTCGGAGGACGTAAGAGAAAAGGGGGTTCTCTCAATCTGCAGCCTGCAAAACGTTGCGGCCAAAAGAAGCTGATGCCAGCACATCTACCTTGTACAATTTTGTTAAGGTATGCTGAGACGACCAGGTTGCCGCCTTGCCAACTTGTAGCACCGAAGCCTGATGGCGAAAAGCCCAGGAGGCACTCAGTGCTCTAGAAGAATGCGCCTTCACTGGAAAAGGAGGAATCTGACCCTTCAGTGAATAGGCCTGTACCACCATCTGCCTAATCAATCTGGAAATGGTTGCAGCAGACGCAGCCAGTCCCGTAAGGACAAAAAGAGCGTCCGATTTTCTGAAGATGCATTGGTCTCTAAGTAAACCCTGATAGCCCAGACTAAATCCAAAGAATGTAAAGCATACTCCTTAGGATGCTGAGGTTTAGGGCAAAGGGAAGGCCGTACAATGTCTTCATTTAATTGAAAATCAGAAACCACCTTAGGAAGGAACGACTGATTAGGTGGAAGTACCACCTTATCTCTGTGAACCACCAAATAAGGTGAGCGGCAAGACAATGCCGCCAATTCAGATACTCTGTGGGCAAAAGTGATCCTCACCATCCTCATCCTCACCTTCTGAGACAAAGCAAGCAGCGAAATCTCCCAAATTTTCTGAAAAGGAGGCTTTTGAAGAACAGACAGCACCAAATTGAGATCCCATGGCTGTAACGGGTATTGCCGTGGAGGCGCCAAATGGCACACCCCTTGAATAAAAGTCAAGATAAGGGCGTGCGAAGCTAATGGGCGTTGAAAATAGACAGCCAAAGCCGAAAACTTGGCCTTTGATAGTACCCAAGGCAAACTGCTGTTCAACCCCTTTCTGTAGAAAAGTCAAAAGCCAGGCGATAAAAACAGGGTTCATACACATTTTCACCAATAAAATTCCATGACTTTTTCATGACTTTACGTAAATATTCATGACCTAATGTTTCATGAAATGTCTATGTATACATGTTAAATAAGAAGAAAATCCATGTCACACCCAGCATATTTTTACTAAAATAAATGACAATCTTTGTAGTGTACAGTACCTCTGCAGTTAGGGTTTCGTTTCTGGATACAGCGTGACTCAAAATGTTCCCTTGTTTTACAGTGGATGAGATGGAAGCACCGCTGCCGCAGCTGGGAGCCGGTGTCACTTCAGGCGCACGGGTGAAAAAGCCAGCGATCGGATTTGAAGCTGTCAAGCACGCAGCTGCAGACTGGTGCTTTGCACCTTTAGCATGGCTAGACAGCGCTGCCTCTCCCATGTTCGAAATGTCAAACGTTTTAAGACACACTGTACATTTAGCGGACATGATACAGGACAAGGTCAGAGGCTGCAGACATGATACAGGAGGTGGTCAGAGGCTGCAGACATGATACAGGAGGTGGTCAGAGGCTGCAGACATGATACAAGAGAAGGTCAGAGGCTGCGGACATGATACAGGAGGTGGTCAGAGGCTGCGGACATGATACAGGAGGTGGTCAGAGGCTGCGGACATGATACAGGAGGTGGTCAGAGGCTGCGGACATGATACAGGAGGTGGTCAGAGGCTGCGGACATGATACAGGAGGTGGTCAGAGGCTGCGGACATGATACAGGAGGTGGTCAGAGGCTGCGGACATGATACAGGAGGTGGTCAGAGGCTGCGGACATGATACAGGAGGTGGTCAGAGGCTGCGGACATAATAAAAGATAGAAGAGCACAGGGGAAGCAGAGAGCACTGGAGGAGCTGAAGGGCATGGGGGGGAGGGGGGGGGGGGCTGGAGAGAATTAAGGGGGGGTTTGGAAAGCATTGCAGGGGGGTTGGAAGGCGCGGGGGGGAGCATGGAAAACCAGGGGGATGGAGAGCACAGGGGGAGGGGGGGGACTGGAGAGCACTGTCTGGGGGGAACTGGAATTCACTGAGGGGGAGCCAGGGAGCTGGAGAGCACTGGGGGAGCCAGGAAGCATGGGGGGGGGGGGGGGAGATGAAAAGCACTGTGGGGAGCTGAAGAGCACCGGGGGGGGGGGCTTAAGGGCACTGGGGGGACTAAGAACACTGGGGGGGCTAAAGAGCACCGGGGGGGGCTTAAGGGCACTGGGGGGACTAAGAACACTGGGGGGACTAAGAACACTGGGGGGACTAAGAACACTGGGGGGGCTAAGAACACTGGGGGGGCTAAGAACACTGGGGGGGCTAAGAACACTGGGGGGGCTAAGAACACTGGGGGGGGCTAAGAACACTGGGGGGGCTAAAGAACACGGGGGGGGTTAAAGAATACGGGGGGGGGGGCTAAAGAACACGGGGGGGGCTAAAGAACACGGGGGGGGCTAAAGAACACGGGGGGGCTAAAGAACACGGGGGGGGCCTAAGGAACACGGGGGGGCTAAAGAACACGGGGGGGGGCTAAATAACACTGGGGGGGCTAAATAACACGGGGGGCTAAATAACAATGGGGGGGCTAAAGATCACTGGGGGGGCTAAAGAGCACTGGGGGGGGGCTAAAGAGCACTGGGGGGGGCTAAAGAGCACTGGGGGGGGCTAAAGAGCACTGGGGGGGGCTAAAGAGCACTGGGGGGGGGGCTAAAGAGCACTGAGGGGGGGCTAAAGAGCACTGAGGGGGGGGCTAAAGAGCACTAAGAGGGGGCCTTTTTACATTCAGCGTATAGCACTGGTACAGGCAGGTGTCCTTCTGGGTCCGCAGTTTGCCCTTACTGTCAGTCACTGGCCAGCAGCAGCAGCCGCCGAGGAGATGACCCAATCAGGCAGCAGGAAGGGCCAGCCGCGGTTTGCCTGGAGACACTGACTGGCTAGCAGCAGCAGTAACAGCCGGGAGATTATCAACCAATGAGGCAGCGAAGCGTCACTGGAGGGCGGGCCGGCCGCATGAACGTGATGATGCGGGGGTGCGGTAACCGAAACGGGCTGTTACTGCTGCTGCTAGCCAGTCACAGTGTCTCCAGGCAAAGCGCGGCAGGCCCTCCCCGCTGCCTGATTGGGTCATCTCTTCGGCTGCTGCTGGCCAATGACAGCACGCGCATACCGCGGACCCGGAAGGACGCTAATGCCTCATTTCCACTGAGTGGTACGGTACGGTTCAGTACAGTACGGTACACAATGCGTTTCCACTGCCAATAGTACCCTTTCATGATAGGCGTGGTGTAGCTGGTCACAGCAGGAAAGCTGTGATAGACGATTCTCTGTCAACCAATTAAAGTTCTGCTGAGTGTAGCTCCACCCTGTTGGTACGGTACTAATGTGCTTGGTACCCCAACGAAAGGGTACCAAAAAGTGGTACGGTACGGTTCGGAATTAGGGTATCATTCATAATGGAAACGGCATAAATAGCGTACCGTACCGAACCGAACCAGAAAGCTCAGTGGAAACGCTCCATAATACAGCGAAATGTAAATACAGTATGTGGCAATATAATTATAGTAAAATAATTAAAATAATTAAGCATCAGCTCCCCGCCGCTCCCCGTTCCTCCACAGTAATTTAATTCCATGACTTTTCCAAAACCTAGTGTGTTTCCTAATTTTCCATGACCTTTCCAGGCCTGGAAAATGTCATCTAAAAATTCCAAAACTTTTCCAGGATTTCCAGGACTGTACGAACACTGTAAAAAACAAGCGAGGGTGCACTTTCAGCAAACCGCACCATGAAATGTACGATTTCCAAGTGCGATGATGGATCTTTAGAGGAGTCGACTTCTTAGCCTTTAAGAGAGAGAGGGGATTACAGACTCAGAGAGACCCTCATTTCTCAACACCTGACTTTCAACGGCCATGCCGTTAAAGCCAGCGACTGTAAAGCAGGATGGAAGATGGGACCTTGAAACAACAGATCTTCCCTGAGATCTTTTGAGGTCTGCATACCAAGACTGACGAGGCGAATCTGGAGCCACCAGAATGACCGGAATATTTTCCACCCCTATCCTGCGCAGAAGACACGGCAGAAGTTTCAACGGGGGAAATGCATAAATCAGCCGATGCTGACCCCAAGGAGCCACCAGGGTGTCTGTGGCGTCGGCCAGAGGATCTCGAGACCTGGCTACAAATCTCTGCACCTTTGCGGGAGGCAAACAGATTGACCTCGGGGGTCCCCCACCGAACACACAGTAGGTGAAACACCTCCGAGTGCAAGGACCACTCCCCTTGATCCAACACCTGACGACTCAGGTAATGCGCCTGCCAGTTTTCCACACCTGGAGATGTGTACAGCAGAGGGGGCTGGAACAAATCTTTCTGCCCAAGTCAGAATCTCGGCCAACTCCTTGGCCGCCAGGACACTCCTGGTGTCCCCTTGGTGATTGATGTAAGCAACAGCCGTGGCTTTGTCTGATTGAACACGAACCGGACAATCGCGTAGGAGAGTCGTCCAATGACTCAGACAGTTTGTCCGAGGGGAGGAAAACCCTCGCCAAGGCTGAATCCACAGTCAGGCCTAGGTACTCCAGTCTCAGGACCAGAGTCAATGCGGATTTTCTGAAATTGATGTTCCAACCGAATTCTTGTAGAGTTCGGACAGTGACCTCCAGATTCTCCAACAGAATCGAATGAGAGACCGCTCTCAACAGGAGATCGTCCAGGTATCCAGTACGGCAATCCCCCTCCAGCGCAGCAATGCTAATACCGGAGCCAGAACCTTGGTAAACACCCTGGGAGCGGAGGTGAGACCATAGGGTAACGGCACAAATTGATAACGCTGCTTCGCTACCGCAAAGGGAAGAAACCGCTGGTGTCCAGGGATGTTCACTACCATACGGATGGACTCCATCCGAAACCTCTGTACCCGCACAAAGAGGTTCAGGGCTTTGAGATCTAGGATGGGGTGCACCTTGTTCATTTTTGGGCACAGTGAACAGGTTTGAAAAAAAAAAACATGAAAGCGTTCCAAAGTTGGAACCGGCACAATCACCCCTTGCGACAGCAAGTTGTGTACCTCCCCTTTCAAGTACCTTAACCTGGCTGGGGACAATAAAATATTGGACGGGAAGAACCTGTCTCGTGAACGAGACCGGAATTCGATTTTGTATGCGAAACTGATCAATTTGTGGACCCATTTGCCCTGAATCAAGGAAGTCCAGGGTTCCTGGAAGAATCGAAGACGTCCCCCCATCCCAGACTCAGGTGAGGGCGCCCCTACATGCAGACGAGGGCTTGTCTGCGGGTCCGGATTTGCCGCCCTTTGACTTACCGGGCCATGGCTTCTTGGACCCCACGAAGATCTAAACGGTTTACCTTTTTCCTGTGACCCGGAGTCATGAAAAAAAAGTCTTACGAGCAGAAAAGGAAGGTCCCCGCCTAAAGAGCGCAGCGACTTGCCTTTAGAGGATTTCGGGCAGATTAGTGCTCTTACCACACCCCCCCCCCCCCGTGATACCTTTGATCAAATCGTCCAGAGGCACTCCAAATAGCTTCTCCCCCGTAAAAGGGAGATCAGCAACAGCTTTTTTAGAAGCCTGGTCAGCTGACCAGCATTTCAGCCATATCAGGCGTCTAATAGCAACCCCCTCTGCTGATAGATAGATAGATAGATAGATAGATAGATAGATAGATAGATAGATAGATAGATAGATAGATAGATAGATAGATAGATAGAACTTTATTGTCATTGCATAGTACAGGTACACAGCAACGAGATGCAGTTTGGCATCTACCAGAAGTGCAAAATGTAGCAATCGTGCAAAAGTGCAGATAAATATCTAGCATATTTACAGTGCAGATAACCATTTAGCATAATTAAAAAATATATATACACAAATGAATGTGAAATATTGGGCAAAATGTACAGTAATGATAAAGATACATACAGCTATAAATAGTGCAGATGTACTGAGGAGTGAAAAGATATACTATGTAGTATGTACATGTATAGTACAGAGGTAACATACAGTCTTTTGTTTGTGTTTGTTTTGTAATGATTAGCGGTGTAATGTTGAGTTCAGTAATATGATGGTGGATGGAAAAAAACTGTCCCTAAACCTGCTGGTTCTAGTGCGCAAGTTTCTTTATCTCCTTCCTGATGGAAGGAGGTTAAACAGTTTATGACTGGGATGCGAAGAATCCTTGATGATGTTGTGAGCTCTGCGCAAACATCTGCTGTGGTGAAGGTGCTCAATGGCAGATAATTGGGTGCCAGTGATGCGTTGAGCGGTTTTGACCACCCTTTGCAGTGCTTTACGTTCACTCACAGTGGAGCCTCCGTACCATACAGTGATGGAGTTGGTCAGGATGCTCTCAATGATGCAGCGGTAGAAGCTCGTTAAAATCCCCGGGGACAAATGAGATTTCTTGAGACTTCTCAAGAAATACAGACGTCGTTGTGCTTTTTGATGTCCTGGCCACCAATAAGGCCAAGTCCTGGGACGTTTCACACATGAACACCAGAGCTTGGACCAACTGGTCTAACAGTTCCAGAAACGCAGGGAGAAGCTGTGTTGTTTTCAAGTTACTCTTTAACAACTTCACCCATTCAGTAGCAGTCTGTGCTATGAGAACTTTCACAAAGTTAGCTTTTAACATGTGACCCGTCACCACATGTACATGGCGGGATAAGGGTTCCACTCGTCTATCAACGGGATCCTAAAAGGTGGGCAACTTTTTTACCGGCACCAGAGTCGCTTTATTCAACCTGGCCACCAGGGAATCCACCTTTGGTGGTACGGCCCACCTGGTATCTACCGCCTCTGCAAAGGGATAACGGCGTTCAAAACGCTTAGGCACCACCAGCATGTGCTTAATGAGTCGCCATTGTTTATCCACAATAGAGTGAAACAAGTCAGGACAAGGGAATACTTTACCTGATTTGTGATATTTGCGGGAGCCATAAGACACCTGCGTACCTGACGCTGTGGGTTCATTGGCCATTGTAAGAGTTTCCCACACAGAAACTATTACATTTTCCATCAAGGCGCATTCTCGCACAACAGCAGAGGAGGACAGATCCTCTTCACCGTCAGAATGTGAAGACACCGACCCCTCAGGGAGAGTTGCATATGCGGCATCCATATCTGTGTCAGAATCCGAAGATCCTGCAGATGGAGGGGAGGACAGAGGGTATTTGCGGCTAGCAGCACCAGAAGAAACCGAATGCACTTTTGACATCAGGCTTTGCAGAAAAAACACAATCTCTGGCTGCAACTGCATGCAGGAGGATCCCGCAGTCATTTCCAGGGGGTCTGCAGGAGATTTTTTTTTTTTTGTGCACTGTCCCTTTAAGACCGCGAAAAACGCGGTCTCCTCGTTATTACTGCAAACCCCAAAAACCTTTGCAATGTCTAAATATGGCAGAGCAGGAGAGGGAAACCTACAGGGGACCTCCAGAAACTTTAACAGATAAAAACGAGCAGTCCTGGTCAGTGTCAAAATGAAAGTAACACAGAACAAACAGGAAGAGGAAGCAACTCAAACAGGAAGAGGAAGCAACTCAAACAGGAAGAGGAAGCAACTCAAACAGGAAGAGGAAGCAACTCAAACAGGAAGAGGAAGCAACTCAAACAGGAAGAGGAAGCAACTCAAACAGGAAGAGGAAGCAACTCAAACAGGAAGAGGAAGCAACTCAAACAGGAAGAGGAAGCAACTCTGCCTCAAGCATAGAAAAAAAAAGTGCTGCATGCCAGTCCCGCCTCCGGACCACAAGAAAATGGCTGTTCATACAAACTAACGGGAACACAGAGGTCATGAACCACGGCAAAATGGCGGCCCCCCATGCACCGCATGCGGTCTCCAGGACCCCCAAAAGGGGTCCCAGAACAAAATGCAACCAAGGGTACCTATTTAAGGACCCTTGCCCCCCCGGACGATCATTCCAGTGCAAATATGTGCCGAAAACCGGTCGCATTATTACCGCCCCTCAGTGAAAACCCACAGGGGGTGGGGGGGGAGCAAGGGGTACGCCAGTTATGCTTCCGGGATGCCAGAGAACAGAGGGAGCGACCAAGGTCCGACCATTCCAGGGAGGGGCCTGCACCCACCCCACGACCTCCAGGGGTAGTGGGGGGGGGGACATGTTACTCACCATACCGCGGTACCAGGCGGGCGCCACTCTGAAACAGATCACATCCCACCCGGGATGGGGGTGCTATTAGGCAAGGCTCGTCCCCATCCATCAGGGCACTGTCGTGGTGAGGCCTAGTACTGGACTTTAACCTGCTCATGCTCCCAGGCCAGGCTGGGAGACCTGAAAGATCTATATTATCCAGTGCGAAAACCACAGCTGGCTGTTTGTAGTTCCTCTGGATCTTGGTCCTCAGGAACTAACTAGAAACATAAAAAAAAAAATCACAAACTTTCCCTGTTACAGCTAAGTCCCAGCAGGGAACTAGGTCCTATCCATTTTACTAGGCACAAAACTGAGTATAGCAGAGCCTGAGGGGTTATGCCTGCTGGGACAGCCCCTATAGGCGTGGACAAGCCTTTTTTCCGCCTAGTGCCTATCCCTAGTGGGAGGAGCATAACCCTATAGTCTATGATTAGGCAGAGCTGCGTCTGTCGATTAACGATAGAGAAATACCGATTTTATCTTGTAAGCAACAAGTGTCAGAAAAAGGCTTAGTCTTTAAGTGCCCGTTCACATACGAGCGACGCTACATACGAGCGACGCTACCTCGGAGCGGCCGCCACGGACTTCATAACATTGAAGTCTATGGCGGTCGCCTTCTGGTCGCCCCAAAGAAGCTCCGGACCCTTTTTCTAAGTCGGAGCGACTTGTGTCGCTCCTATTAGAACGGGTCCGCAGCTCCCTATGGGAGGCGACCTGTGAGGCGACCAGGTCGCCTCACAGGTCGCCTTAGTGTGAACGGGGGCTAAGTGGTCAACCTTGCCTAATATACAGACCAAAGTTCAATCCTTTGATCTAAAAGAACAAAATGATACAATGTAAAACATGTTTATAGTTATCTCCCAGCCTGAGCAATGTTGATAAACATTTCCCAGAGGCTCTTTTTTTTTTTCTGACAGCCGTTAGTGAGCAGAGAAAGGCCCTGCACTGTATGAATCTTGAAAATGGCGAATTAAGATTGTGAGGGGGTTAAATAGAGATTGCGAATTTTTAACGAATAATCCTGCAGCTCTAGCCGGACCCACCAATCCTCGGAGCGAGTGACTGGAGAGAGATCTATGTTGTAAACACCGATCTCTGACAGCAGGGATGCACTGGTTTTTGTCTCTCTCACAAAGCAGGGAGAGAAAAATATCCTAGTAAAACAGTACACAGTGCAGTTACATTACACCCCCTAGGCACACAGTTAACCCTTTGATTACCCCAGATGCTCACGCCTTCCTACCCTGTGTCATTACAGTGCAAGTTCATTTTATTAGCACTGATAACTGTATTAGTGTCCCTGGAGATGACAGCTAGCTAGTGTCAGAATGCCCGCCATACTATTACAGTCCCGCTATAAGTCGCTGATCACCATCATTACTAGTATAAAAGAAAAAAATCCTAGTATACTGTATATGACGTCCAGCAGGATAAGGTGCACAGTGCGGTGATCGGTTGGGGGGTGTGTTGATCCGATCTAGGTAAAGAGCCTATGACGTAGGCTCTTTACCACATGATCAGCTGTGTCTAATCACAGCTGATCACATAGTACCAGGAAGTGCCATTTATCAGCTGTCTTCCATTTGAGTCGACAAGGCGCGGGAAGAGGAGAGCAGATCGGCGTATTGATTATCAGTGCAGACCCATCAGTGATGCCCACCAGTGCCCATAAATGACGCCAATCAGTGCCCATAAAGGATGCCAATGCCCATTAGTAATGCCAGTCAGCGCCCAAAAGTAATGCTAGTCAGTGCCTCATCAGTGCTGCCTATCAGTGTCCTCCCCATCAGTACCCATCAGTGCCCGTCATTGCCGCCCATCATTTCCCATCACTGCAAACCTTCTGGCAATGGCACGTAATGATGTGCCATCCTGGTGGAGTTGGACTGCCTGTGCAACCTCTATTGGGTCCAGGTATCGCCTCATGCTACCAGTAGTGACACTGACCCTAGCCAAATGCAAAATTAGTGAAAACCCATCAGAAAAGAGTATGGAAAAAAAATGGACATGGAGTGGAAGACCAGTTTGTTGTCTAAATGAGGAGAACAGCCTTGATGACAACCATGGCTTCCTCCATAGATACAGTAAATAAGTGAAGCTACTTCTTAGGATTACCAGGAGAAAAAAAAATCAAATGAAGCCACATCTAAGGACTGGTAAGCTGCAATACATTTTGTGTTTCTGGGCTCAGGCTACAATTACATCTGCGATTTAGGCTGGTGTGAATCGTAGTGGCAAGAATTTTCTGCGGCTCTAAACTAGGTGCAGCCGCCGACCCCATCCACTATGATAGGCCCCCGGCAGCTATTCGCGGCTCTCTGCACAGCCAATGATTACCTGCTGTAATCGCTAATGGATGCATTTTATGTGTGTCCAGCAGTGATCACCGCAAGTAATTGACTGTGCATTGGCTGCTAGCAACCTCTTATAGTGAACTGGGCTGTCGGCCCCACCTAGCCGGTTAGAGCTGCAGCAGGAATCAGAGGATTCTTGCCACTACGATTCGCACCAGCCTAAATAGCTGGTGTGAATGTAGCTTTAAAAATGCTTCAAATTATAAAAAACATGAAAATTTGTACATTCAGCCAACAGAAAGGCCAGTAGAGCTTTAGGTGCAAGGCGACACAGTAGCAGTGTCAAGTTTCTACCTTCCAAAACTTGCCCTTTTCAAACTGTATTTAATGACAAACTATTAAAAAAACGTTTAGAAAAAAAAACAATTGCTGCTATAAAAGCCGATTACAACAAAACATGCACAACTACTGATCCATACCGTGCAAATGTGCGTCCAATTAACAATCTGTTTTAGCGCTTCTTCACTCAAATCGTGTTTGAAGGTCTCTTTGTACATCTGAGGCAACCTGGACAGTGGAATTCCATTACTGTGCTTGCTGAACAAATCACGCAGGTTGCTTTGAATCACTGAGAGATTAGGATGGAAATTACCAAGCAGCGCAGGTTTGCCAGATTGCATTTCATTAGCTAAAACAAAGCATACAAATGTATTAAGGCATATCTAGAATCAAAATGTAAAGCTATATTCATTCCTACATGGGATTTAAATTATTTCTAGCCTACTTCTACTAAATCTGAACAATCTTTAACCAGTTCAGGTCTGCCCTTTTAGTGGTTCTACTGCTACATGGCGGTACCTTTTCACCAGATCACGAATATATACGTTACCTGGCTCTTCCGGGTAGGGAGCGCGCATGCGCGCCACTGGCGGCTTGCTCCCGCTGTAATCAGACAGCCACTGACTGGATGTCCGCTGGCGCCCGCCAATGATAAAGGAGAGAGGCAGAACGGTGATCTGCCTACGTATACAAAGCAGATCACCATTCTGTCAGTAGAGAAGGCATAAATCCTGTGTTTATATATATATATATATATATATATATATATATATATATATATATACACACACACATATACACGCACAATATATATATATATATATATATATATATATATATATATATATATATATATATATATATATATATATATATATACACACACACACACACACACACACACACACACACACACACACACACACAGTGGCCTAAACTGATGAAGAAATTGATTTACATTTTTTTTTTATTATTATTATTATTGGGTAGGTTTTTTTAAGCAGAAAGTAAAAAAAAAAATAATAATAATGTCCCATTATTTTTTTTAATCAACTTTACTGCCATCACAAGGGATGACCAACATGCCTTGTGATAGCAGTCCGACAGGTCTTCATTATAGAGAGATCTGGGGTCTATTAGATCCCAGATGTATCCTCTGGCCTCCAATGCAGCTGATCAGACTCAGATCGGTCTGATTGGTTACTTCGTTACATAGTTAGTGAGGTTGAAAAAAAAAAAAAGATATGCGTGTGTGTGTTAACACACTGTATCTGCTGGGTCATGGCCAAGGTTTAGCTCTGCCCAACAGACACCTATTCACTGGTGGTTCTTCCCTATGCTAAATATTGCCTCTGTGACTACACAGGCTGCACTTAAGCAATCCTATGAAGCATTGATTCATGTTTTATATAGAAATGGCCCTTATGGTGGGGCAGATATTCTTAAATTGTCCTATAAAATTTTTCATATGTGTAATCCTAGAACGAATGGAACTTCCTTGGCGACCTCTCCTAATGCTCCCCTTATGGTGCAACCCACAACTGCCCGCACTATACAAAATCCCAGATGGCACCTGCTGGGCCAGATATGGTATTAAATACACCCATCACTTGTTTTCAGACTGTAAACTTTCTACGGTTATATCTGCTAGAGACAAACTGATACAGTTTAACTACTTTCACAGAATTTAATTCTACCCCTCTTGCTTATATAGAATGGGTAGAAGGGACTACCCAGATTTCCCCTGTTGTCAAACTGCCCAAAGATTACTTCCACATGGTCTGGGCTTGTCCTGGAGTTATACATTTTTGGTCGGCCATTCTTAAATTCATAGAGGAAAGATTGTCTCACACTAACTATTTGTTCCCCTGAAAGATGCCTTCTGGGGATTTTGCAGAGTAAGACTTGTTTACATTATTTTAAAGGGTGGGAAGTACTGTGGTATAAATGCTTTAAAGCATTATTAAACCCAGCATTATAACGCAGCTTACCAATGATTAGATGTGATTGCTGTATTCGTTTCCTTTTTTAGGCTTTTGTCTATTTTCATCTGGTGATCCAGCCAGTAGGCCTGCTATTTTTCAACAGAAAAGCTCTCTTGCATGTACAGGGATGAGACCAACAAGGGTGCTCAAAATGATCACCTTTTATTTATGTAAAATCTTTAACTCAACAGAAAAAAAAAACTGTACTTGATTATAAAGTGCGAGTTCAGCTTTAATTTCGATCTGCAGGTACTTCTAAAACTCCCACCCCCCTAGTAACAATGCTGCTGTCTGCTATGCGCCCTGCTCTCCATCCAGAGTGTGGTGACTGCATAATACAGGTGGTGTGTTACTGGCCAAACCACCAGATGAAAACAGAGGAAGAATGCCTAAAAACTTGGATTTTTGACTCATCATAAAATCTATTTCTTTGAGTTCATTGATGGACACAGCTCTCCTGTATTCTGAACCATTGGGTTATATTGCAATTGTTATATAGGACACTAGGCAGAAAAAAAAAGGCTTGGCTATGCCTATAAGCAATCCTAGATGGTATACTCCTCCCTCTCTGCTATAGGCCTTCAGTTTTGCAACAAGTAGTGTCAGAAGTATTACAACTCCATAGAGGGGTGGGTGCTGTGTGTCAATGAACTTTAAGAAATTAATTTTACGGTAAGTCAAAAATCCCATTTTCTCTTTCGTTCATTGATGGACACAGCTCTCCAGTATTCTAGGGACACTCATCATTGGGACATACCCAAGCCATGCCAAACATGGGACAACAAAAACCCCAAGGATAAACAAAATAAATCAGGTAAAACAGGAGCAAAAAAAAAAAACACAACTGGAGCCAAACCTGAATACACCCTCAAAAGAGGGAACATACCCTCTAACAGCAGCCTGCAAAACTTTGCAGCCAAAGGGAAGCATCCACAGGTGCCAACAGATCCACGTTGTAGAACTTTGTGAAAGTGTGCACCGACAACCAAGTGACCGCCTTGCAACCCTGTGCCACCGACGTCTGCTGACGTTAAGGCCCAAGAAGCACTAAGCGCCCGAGTAGAGTGCGCCGTTAGCAAGAAAGGAGAAACCTGACACTTGATAGAATTGGCCAGAGTCACCGTCTAATCCATCTGGAAATGGTTGCAGAAGAAGCAGACATCCCTTTTCTTAGTCCGTCTGTGATCACAGTGAGTCTGACCTCCGAAAAGACTCCGTGGCTGCCAAATACACCTGAATCACCCAAACCACATCCAAGGCATGCAAAGCAAATTCCTTAGGATGCTTGGGCCTGGGGCACAGGGTAGGCAACACAATGTCTTCATTCAAATGGAAATCGGAGACTACCTTAGGAAGGAACGACTAACATAGGCAAAGAACTACCTTATTTTTGTGGACCACGAAGTGGAGGGTACGACAAGATAACGCCGTTAGCTCTGATACCCTGCAAGCAGAGGTGATCCTGAGAGGCAGTCTCCAAGGGACATCAGCAACCAGCCGCACCAGGTCGGGGTACCAAAACCAGCGAGGCCAGTCCGGGGCCACTAGACAGACCGGAATTCCTTTTGTACTTGATCCTGTGCAAAAGCTATGGCAGAAGCTTGACAGGGAAGGCTTAGACCAGACGATACTGGCCCTACAAGGCCACCAAAGCGTCTGTGGCATCCGCCAGATGATCCCGTAACCTTGCCACAAACCTCGGTACCTTTCTGTTGAGCAGGGATGCCAACAGATCCACCTCGGGGGTGTCCCACCAGGGACATATCTGATGAAACACATCCGGATGAAGAGACCACTCCCCTTGGTCCAAAGCCTGCCGACTGAGATATGGGAAATGACATAAGCCACAACCGTGGCATTGTCATACTGAATCTGCACCGAAAGTCCCAGGAGTCGATCCGTCCAGTGATCCAGGCACAGCCTGATCGCCCCGAGTTCAAATACATTGATCTGCAGTCTGAACTCTTCCAGTGTCCAAAAACCCTGAGCAGGGCTCAGTCCCAGGACACCTCCCCACCCAGGCAGACTGGCATCCGTGGTGAACACTGTTCAATACAAGGGGAGAAAGGTTTGGCCCTGCCGAAGAGCCGGACAGTGAAGCCACCAGACCAGAGACCCCTTGGTTTCCTGGCTTAGCCGGATTGGATTGTCCGATCTGACACTTGTCCCATTTTACCAGGATCTCCCTTGGAAGGGACCACATATGGAATTGTGCAAACGGAACAGCCTCACAGGTAGATACTATCAGGCCCAGCACCTGCATGAAAGTCCGGAGGGAAGACCACCTGCTAGACAGCAGGTGATGAATCACAGCATGCAACTTCTTGAGTTTGTCCAGAGGAAGGAACACTCTGGCTAGAACTGAATCCAGAGTCAGACACAGATAATCCAATTTTCAGGATGGAATCAAGAGCAGACTTCTGGTTATTTAGAAGCCAACCAAACTCCTTCAAGGTCTGTTTAGTTATCGCCACGTCGTCCATCAAAAACAGTTGTTGCATATACATGCAAACAAAACACTCTCCGGGACTTTTTGAGGCAGTTACAAAGTAATAAAGTTTAAAAGGCTGACGCCAAACTATATTTATATACAATAAACAAAAATAGACGAAAGTCCATAAAACAAATACATACAAAAGTGTGAATGCAAAGATTACATATGAAAAGTACCCTAGACTGAAAGATAAAACCTACAAAAGCTGCCCATATAAATTAGACTAGCTAAGGGGATCTTACAGTCCAAAAAAAAAATGAAACAAAAAAACTGCGCTTGGGTCTATTAAATAAAAAACAACTGCTGCACATATGCTGGATAAAACATAAAAACAGTATAAAATTGAAAAGCAGTGCTTTTCAACCCAACATGTTTTGGAGTGATCATTTTTCTAGGGATTTTGGGGTATAAAGAACGCTATTCCTATATGCAAATGCAAGTAGCCCCTTGTACTGTATGATGATGTTTCCACACATTAAATACATTGTTTTGTACATTACAGATGACTTGTGTTAATTGTCATGTATTATCTCAGATTTCTTTGTACTCCAAAATCCCCAGAAGGAATCACTCCAAAACATGTCGAGTTGGACTGTAAGATCCCCTTAGCTAGTCTAATTTACATGGGCAGCTATTGTAGGTTGCATCTTCCAGTCTAGGGTACTTTTCAGATGTAATCTTTGCATTCACACACTTATATGTATTTGTTTTATGGACCTTTGTCTATTTTTATTATTGCATAATATAAATGTATATAAATAAAATTTGGCGTCAGCTTTTTAAACTTTATTACCTTGTCTGTAACTGCCTCAAAAAGTCCCGGAGAGAGTTTTGTTTGCATGTATATGCAACAACTGTTTTTGGATGTTATTGGAACGTTGGCAGTTCTATAGATACTCCACGTGGCTCTTTTTTTACATAGTGCATCAAGGCAGCAGAGGACACCACAAAAGGAGGTCGTCCATATAGCCCAATACCGCAATCTCCCGCTGACGTAAAACGCCAGAACCGGGGCCAACGTTTTTGTGAAGACCTGAGGAGCAGAGGTGAGACCAAAGGGTAACGCCACAAACTGATAAGACTCTTCTCCTACAGCAAAACGGAGGAAGCACTGGTGTGAGACACATATTGGAATGTGCAGGTAAGCATCCTTGATGTCGATAGAGGCAAGAAAATCCCCCTGATGTAGAGATGCCACCACCGTGTGAATAGACTCCATTCTGAACTTCTGTACCCGCAAAAAGCAACTCAGGGCCTTGAGGGCCAGAATTGGATGCACCTTGCTCTCTCTCTTTGGGACTGTGAACAGGTTTGAATAAAAACACTAAATCCGTTCCGAAACCGGAAACCCAAAAAATCCCACCCTAAAGCAGCAGGTCTCATCTCCCCAAAAGGAGCTTGCAATCAGACGGCGGACAAACGCACATTGGAAGGGATGAACCTTTACGGAGGGCAATAACAAAACTATCTTGTAACCAGACAGCATAACTTCGTGGACCCATTTGTCCTTTACCAAAGAGGTCCATGGGGCCCAGAAACCAGGGAAGACATCCCCCCACCCCAGGCACGGCTGAGGGCGCACCTTCATGCTTAAGGAGCCTTGTCCGCGGGGCTAGAGAATCCTGCTCTCGGCTTGCCGGACCATTACCACTTGGGACCTCCTGAGGACGACTTGAAAGGTTTTGAGCCCTTGTCAGTGGACCCTGAGGGATGAATAAAATTCTTGTGAAACGAGAAAGATGGGCCACATCTGTGGCGAGGTTCTTTACCCTTTCCAGACTGTGGAAGAAAGGTACTCATCCCCACTGTGAGACTCTTAATGATGTTATCCAGGGTAGCCCCAAATAGGCGATCGCCCTGAAAAGGTCAATCAGAGCTTATTTAAAAGTCTGGTCCACAGACCAACACTTAAGCTACAATACGCCCCTAAGCAGCACTGCCAAAACAGAAAGCCTAGAAATCAGGGAGCCACTTTCAAAAAGGCATCACAGATAAACTTCAGCCCCTGGACCAACTGGTCTGCCAATTCAGCAAGGGCAGGGGGAAGCTGCTTACCCTCTAGGTCACAGTGCAAAAGTTTAGCCTACTTGGTCAGAAATTGCGACAAAGACTGGCCTAAGTGCTGAATCAGCAACAGTGAACATATTGCGGGCCACAGCCTCCACTTTTCTGTCAGCCGGATCTTTAAAAATGGGCAATTCCTCAACCGGAAATCATGGTTGCCTTGTTCAACCTGGAAACAGGGGGTTCCACCACCATCAGATTTAGGATCTGAGGAGACCAATGAGGCAGGGGAAGGCAGAGGGCGCTTTTTGTTAGCCCGCCGCCCAAAAGCCACCTCCACTTGAGAAACAAGGGACTCCAGGACTGCCGTCAGTGCATCGATAGATGGCTGGGACCCTAAGGGACCTGCAGCCTCAGAGGGGGTGAGGTGGGGAAACATGCTCCAGAGACTCCATCAGTAAAGAGGGGGACGCCCACAAAAAGGGTCTAGCACCACCAGGCCACCACCAAACAGAGCACCCCACAACCTGCAGCAGAGAGAGGGAGGGACCCCACCAGACTTACCACCCTAGCACCCAGAGTAGCATAGTCTGCACTTGCTCCAAGTGCGGCATCCAAAGGGAAAGAGAAAAACCCAGGATTTAGCACCAGTGGAAAAGGAGGAGCTCGCATAGCCGAAAACGCCACCCAGAGGCTCCTCTGTCATGGCCGCCGCTTAATTAGCATGCCAAAACGACAAAAAATGGCTGCCAGGCTACACAAACATGGCTGTCGGCCATTGAAACACAGGCTACAACAAAATGGCCACCACGCTAGGCTCCCAGGAGGGATCCATAGAGTCCAGGCTGTAACCACAAGGAAAGGGGGGACCGGGCCCTATAGCTGGCAGTGCCCCCCCCCCCCCCAGCCAATAACACAGTCGTAGGCAGTGACTATATATATTATACACACACAATGAAATGAAAAGACTGGAGTATGATCCTTTTAAACAAGACCGTGTGTATATATACACACACATATAAACTTGAAAAAAATAAAAAATAAAAAAAACACACATTTGGTACATTAAAACCCCAGAAAGAGGGCTCAGCCTGATCTCCCAAAATGTAAAACATACACACACATCTCATTCTATAAAAAGTATGTGCATACGCATGTATTAAAAATCAAATAGTGAAAATATTAATGTGTATGTAGTTTTGCATTGACCAGGATTATGTCTCACAGGCATGCTTTTATATTGTACATTTTAATATTGTGTTCTTAATTTGTGAGGAATGCATGGTTCCTACAATTTGTTTCTAGGTTGGAGACCCTTGGCATTATTTCACATTAGCCTGGAACCATAAGAAAATGAAAGAAAGGGTGCACCGACCTAGTGCATTTCTCCAAAACTATATTTTAATATTAGAAAACGGTAAGTATTATACTCACAAATTTACAATTGAATAAAAGCTCATCACAAGGTACAGCATCAGGATACCTTGCATAGCACGAATGGGACGTTCAGTCAATAGTACAACAAATGGAGGTGAAGATCCAATAGGCTAACGTGTTTCAAGGTTCAACCTCTTCCTTCCTCTGTGCTCTGAGGAAGAGGTTGAACCTTGAAACGAGTTAGCCTATTGGATCTTCACCTCCTCTTTTGCAATTTGTTGGACTATTGACTGAACGTCACATTCGTACTATGTGAGGAAATTTGGATGCTGTACCTTGTGATGAGCTTTTATTCAATTGTAAATTTGTGAGTATAATAGTTACTGTTTTCTAATATTAAAATATGGTTTTAGTAAAAGGCACTAGGTCGGTGTGCCCTTTCTTTCTTTTTCTTGTGGTTATAGACTATCAGACTTCCAAGTCTTTAGAGGGCAGCAAGACGAGGCTTATCCTTATATAACCAAGAAGATCTAGCACATCCTTCCCGAGCAAGTCCACTCTCAAGTGCAGGAGAAGTGGTGTTTGTGACCATTTGTATTTCACATCAGCGCCTGGTTGTGGCGCTGGCTAGAAATGGACCTACATAGGCTGAAATGGACCTACATAGGCTTTACTCCTTCCAAAGAATAGGTAGACCAGGGTGTAGGTGGTATCCAGGGAAATTTCTCCTGTGCCTAGCATTCCAGAACCTCCTTCCAATGACATGACTCCAGCGGGCCGCACTTCTGGCACACACTGCTGGTCTATTTGCATTCCAGAACAAGTGGCATGTGTTCCAGTGACTCCCCTGAGGCTTAATATACTTGGCTCACTTGGTGTATCCTGTTTAGGACATCTCTGGCACTCCTCTTTATTTTACATTACAAATACTAAGCGTTGGGCTCATTTCTGGAGTCCAAACAAGTGAACAAGATTTATACGAATATATACATAGTGCTACTAAAGAGTCACTGTGCTTTGATTATTGAGGCAGTTAGTTCCTATTGCTAATGCCATAGGTGATCATGTGGCGCTAATGCCATAGGTGATCATGTGGCGCTAAATGCAGGATTATTGTATTACCTTTTTAGATGTGGGGATGAGTGATAGGTGAGATTTGTCGTTGGATTGGATTGGTAGTTCTGTCAGGTTTGTCATTGGAGGGGAGGGTCTTGGCAATATGGAAACGCATATTGTGGAAATGCAACAGGTTGGGTCAGCTCTGAGAAAGGGGGCATGTCCTCCAAAATTCATCAGCTCTCCATCTGCAGCTACTTTGGCATCACTTGAGCTGTTTTCTGATATGCTTGTACCTTCACATGTTGGGAGTATATTTTTGTCCCTTTTTAGCCAATAAAATTTGGTGGTGGTGATGCATTAGGAGTTTAAGCCCTCCTATGTATTTTCTCAGTGTTAGATAAAGTTTCTCAGCTTGAGTTGGGAAGCATTGGTTGGGGCACTACATATACACCCATCAGATGTGGGATGGCGTTAGCGCTGACTTACTGTTATATTAACCATACAGACTGGTCCTGTACCGTCATTTTAGCGTGGTAATGGTGCGGTTTCCCAAGGCGCTTGAGGAGTCAACTGATCTAAAAGCTGTAGTCAATAGTTGCAATGGCTATGGTAAAGCCAATTTGATAGAGGATTCAGCCGAGCAAAAAAAAAATAAAAATCCAGAAAAGATTTTAAAAATCTCCATAGTAGAAGACCAGCTTCTTTCAGCAGAGACAAGAGTACCATTACATAAGGACACTAGCAAATAAACTGAGGAGTGGGAGGGGTTATAGCGCAAATATTTAATCACCTGATGGGGAGCCCAAAACAGGATCCAAATTATAAACAAAAAAAAAAAAGGAGGAATAGGGAGGGAGTGAACAGGGGGATCCTCAAGGGAAGTCTTAGGTATCCCTGCACAAGGGCCTTTCTTTCCTGCCAAGAACAAAACTTCCATCCAATAAAACCAATTTTTTTTAAATTAATTATTTTTTTTTTTTTTTTTTTTTTTAATGCTTTTATGCTTGTTGCAGGGAGGAAAGAACAAGATCCTCCATCGACTTGATCTCTTCGATTTTGCAAATCCACATGGTGACTGTGGGAGGTGAGGGGTCAATCAAAAGGATGTAGGACTTAGCCGCATTCAGGAGGTTTCTGATAATGGATTTTTGGTAGAACTTACCTGGGATAGAAGAGATGTGTAACAAAATGGGTGCAGGCTCACCTGAATAGTGCGGTCTGTAAATTTAAAAAAATATGTCTGACAGACCAGAAGGGCTGCAGCATGAGGCAGGACCAAGTGGTGTGGAGGATAGTTCCAATTTCAAAATTGCAAAGCCAATATTGGTCATTTACATCGGGATAAAATTTATGGAGGGACGGTGTTCTGTAGCACCTGGATGTAATATCCGTTGGCACTTTGAGGGTCTGGTAGAGACATGAGTGCTTCCACTGTGGGCCAGTATCCGTAAGAGAGAAAGTGAGAATCTTGGTAGATTTTGCTCAGCAATAGAGGGTGGAACGGACTGTCTCTTGAGCCTGGAGAGAGAGCAAGATTGGCTATCAGATTCAAGGGTGATCTAACCCGGAAGAGACCATATTTCTGTATGGCCTTGGCACAATTTTGCAAGGTTTTTCAGATGTGGAGGGACATTTGGGTAATACCAGGGTAGGCTATTCAACAGAAGTGTGTAAATGGATTGTTTGAGCACAATAAATTGTTTTAGGTTATGTCAGCAGCAGTCTTTTAGCCTGACCAGAGGCTTTGGAGAGGTAATCATTGTGTCATTAGAGTCTTGGGCATTTGTTGGCCCACACAATAGAAAAAGCAGAGTTGATCTTGTATAGCAAATGGAGGGGGTGGGGGTAGAGTAAGTGACGACACAAGGTTTAGGAACCTTGGGAGAATAGACATCTTGGTAATATTACACCTTCCAAACCAGGAGAACATCTCAGAGTCACATTTTTGGACCAGCTTGTGGACCTTGTGACGCAAAGAAAGAAAACTCAAGGAGGAAATCTCTCTTTTATTTTGGTTCAGATTTCGTTACTCAAGTATTTATTGGTAAAACTGGCTCAACTCAACTTAAAGTTCTCTTTCAAAAACTTGATTTTTTTTGGAGGTGGTTTTTTTCCCTTGAGCTTTGGGTTTTTGGATGATTTTTTCCCCAAGTAAGATAACTTCCCATAGGAATCAAAATCTTGTAGGAGATAAAGGGAGGGAAGTGTAGTCCTCCTATCAATTCAGCAAGAAAAAAAGTCACCAATGATGCAGGGAGCATTGCAAAGGTAATTATCTCAGCGTTGTTCTCTGCTACAATGTACTGTGAGTGCAGGGCACCATCGTGACATGTCAACAGGAGGGGGATCCATGACACCCTACAACCACATAAGTGGGTAAAATGGCTCAATGTCCTTTAACCCAGAAGAGAACCAGCACTGGACCATGGATGAGAGAGTTTGGAGGATAGCACTTAAGAGGAGGGAAATATCAAAGTCTAAGCTGCATTTTTACTGTTTAAATCAGCTAGGTAAAAAAAAAAAAAAAAAGTGGCTAGAGAGAAAACTGAATTTTTGTAAAATCTTACCGTAAAATTCCTTTCTCTGAATCCTCTGACAGTCGCCGCCCACTCATACAGTCTTCACCAATAGGTATTGACCTCTTATCCACAGGAGAAAGCTAAGCATAAGCCTTTTACATAGACGCACCTGTAGGGGGCTGTCCCACTGGTCCAATACCCCCCTGCTATCAGCATTCCCAACTCAGTTTGGTAGCAAGCAGTTAAAGTCCAAAAAAAAACCAAAAGAGGGGCGGGGGGCGGTGACTGTCAGAGGACTCAGAGAAAAGAATTTTACGGTAAGATTTTACAAAAATTCAGTTTTCTCTTACGTCCTCTGACAGTCACCGCCCACTCATACAGTCTTCACCAATGGGATGTCCCAAAGCAGTGTAGACATGAGGGGTGGGAAGCGCAAGTCACAAAGGCAACACAGCACCCAAGTCAGAGAAAGGAACCTTATCTGAACAGAAAGGTAAACCCTCTGGGTAACAGAAAAGCTCAACTGGCGCAAACAACCCAGGAAAGCAAATAAACAAGGGGGAAACAACCCCAACAGCCAGGGACCTGCAAAACTAGTGCCCCCTTAAGTCACTGCCCCACACAGAACTTTGCGGCCAAAGGAAGCATCTGCTGATGCCAGAACATCAAGTTTGTAAAATTTGCAAAAGGTGTGCACAGACGACCAAGTCGCAGCCTTGCACACCTGGGCCACCGAAGCCTGATGCCGGAAAGCCTAGGACGCACTCACTGCTCTGGTAGAGTGCGCCTTGACAGGGAAGGGCGGTACCTGTTCCCTAATCGAATAGGCCTGTACAATCGTCTGTCTGATCCATCTAGAAATGGTTGCCGCGGACGCAGCCATACCCTTCCGAGGTCCCTCAGGAAGGACAAAGAGAATCCGACTTTCTGAAGGATTCAGTGGACGACAGGTAGACCCTGATCGCCCGGACTACATCCAAGGAATGCAAGGCACACTCCTTAGGATGCTTAGGATTCGCACACAGCGAAGGTAAGACAATATCCTCGTTAAGGTGAAAATCAGAAACCACCTTAGGAAGGAAAGATTGGTTAGGTCGCAAGACCACCTTATCCCTATCAACCACCAGGTAAGGGGAGCGGCAAGACAAGGCCGCCAACTCCAACACTCTGCGAGCAGATGTGATTGCCTCAAGAAAGGTAACCTTTCTCGTCAGCAGAGGCAGAGAAATTTCCCTGATGTTTTCAAAGGGAGGACGTTGCAAAACGGACAGGACCAAGTTCAAGTCCCAAGGAGGTAAAGGTGCCCTCCAAGGAGGAGCCAAATGAGGCACTCCATGAATAAAGGTGTGTATCAATGAATTAGACGCCAAGGGGCGCTGAAAAAGGATTGCCAGTGCAGATAACTGGCCCTTAATAGTGGTCAGCGCAAGACGCTGGTCCACACCAGATTGGAGGAAGGCTAACACCCTCGCCACCGAAAAAGAGCGAGGATGGATGCCCCTGGATTCAAACCAGGCAAAATAAGCCTTCCAGGTACGGTAATAGATCTTACCGGATGAGGCCTTCCTAGCCTTAAACAGGGTAGGAATGACCGCCGACGAGAGACCCCGATCTCTCAAGACCAGGCTTTCAACAGCCACGCCGTTAAAGCCAGCGACAGTAAAGCAGGATGGAAGATCGGCCCCTGAGACAGAAGATCGTCCCGAAAGGGGAGTCGCCACGGAGGCTCGACAACAAGTTGTATGATGTCCGCGTACCAAGACCGACGCGGCCAGTCTGGGGCCACCAGAATCACTAACTTCGGTTCCGAAACCAACCTGCAAAACCAACCTGCGAAGGAACCTGGACAACAACTGAATCGGGGGGGGGGGGGGGGGGGGGAGGCATAAATCAGGCGATACTGCTGCCAAGGTACCACCAGCGCATCCTAGGCATCTGCCAGAGGGTCGCGTGTTCTTGCCACGAACCTGCCCACCTTGTTGTTCAGCCGAGATGCGAACAGATCCACATCTGGGGTTAGCCATCTCTCCCTGGTCCGGGGACTGGCGGCTCAGATAGTCGGCCTGCCAATTCTCCACACCCGGAATGTGAACCCCCGAAATCGCCGGGACATGAGTCTCGGCCCAAGCCAGAATCTTGGTCACCTCCAGGGCCGCCCAGACACTCCTGGTGCCCCCCTTGGTGATTGATGTAGGCCACCACAGTGGCGTTGTCTGTCTGCACCGGCACAGGGCGACCCCGAAGCTGATCCGACCAACGGAACAAGCATAACCCGATCGCTTGCAGTTCCAAGATTGTTTATTGGCAGGGAGGACTCCTCCTCCGACCAAGTGCCCTGGACAGGCAGAATGCCCAGCACGCCACCCCAGCCGACAGGCTGGCATCCGTGGTGATCACTGTCTACAAACGGGCGGAAGGATTTTCCCTCCGTCAGAGCCGGGGACTGAAGCCACCAGAGAAGATCTACTCTGACGTGGCGGCTCAGAGATATCCTGCTTTCCAAGGATTGAGGAAGTCTGTCCCATCTGGCCAGGATCTCCGCTTGAAGAGATCGCGTGTGGAACTGTGCAAACGGTATCGCCTCAAAGGCCGATACCATCAACCCCAGGGACCGCATGCAGGTCCTGAGTGATGAGGATGCGTTGTCCCTGAGGACCTGACCTCGGTCTGCAGAGTCCGGAGCTTGTCCTACAGCAGAAAGACTTTTGCTTGGGCAGAGTCCAGAACCATTCCAAGGTAAGGGAGACAAACAGAAGGGGACAAGGTCAACTTCTGCACGTTGATGGTCCACCCGAACTTCTGGAGCGTCTGAACGGTAGTTGACAGATCGCGTAATAGGCTCGGGCTGGCACTCGATCTTAACAGGAGATCGTCCAGATACCCCAAGATCACAATCGCCTGCGACCGCAACAGGGCCAGCACAGGGGCCAGCACTTTGGTAAACACCCTTGGAGCCGAAGCGAGACCGAAAGGTAACGCCACAAACTGATAGTGTTCCTCTGCGATTGCGAACCGGAGGAACCTCTGATGACCCTCGAATATGGGGATGTGTAAATACTTGAGATCGATGGAAGCCAGGAAATCTCCCGGGCTTAAAGAGGCCACCACCGAACGGAGGGATTCCATGAGGAACTTCTGAACCCGCACAAAGCGGTTCAGAGCTTTCAAGTCCAGAATGAGACGTACCTTGCCCTCCTTTCCGGGCACAGTGAACAGATTCAAATAAAACCCCCGAAACCTGTCCCGATGAGGCACCAGGACGACCATCCCCTGGGCGAGGAGATCATGAACCGCCCGATGAAGATCGCGCAACCGATCTTGGGTCAAACGAAGATTTGAGGGAAAGAATCTGTCCACTGGACGCGAAAGGAATTCAAACTTGTATCCCGATCTAATGATTTCTTGAACCCACCTGTCCGGAATCCGGAACAGCCATGGTTCTAGAAAACCGCGCAGACGTCCCCCCACCCCTGGAACGGGTGAGGGCGTCCCTTCAGGTTGAGGCGGCGGGACCTGCCAAGCCAGCGTGGCTTGGTTTCGGCTTGCCCGCCCAGGGCTTCTTCTGACCACCGTGGCCCTTAAAGGGTTTCCCCTTGTCCCGCGCCTTGAAGGCACGAAAGGACCCCTGATTTGGTTTAAAAGAAGGGCCCCGCTTACCGCTGAAAACTTTTCTCTTGGGGGTTCTGGGGCAGCAGAGTGCTCTTGCCCCCAGTGACCCCTTTAACCAATTTGTCCAGGGATTCCCCAAAGAGACGACTCCCCGCATAAGGAATGTCAGACACCGTGTTGCTGGAGGACTGGTCAGCCGACCAGCTCTTCAGCCATACCAGACGACGGATTAGCACGCGACACCAGATAGCCGTGCTACTAGAGGAGCCTCATCCAAGGCTGCATCACACAGGTACAGAACCGCTTGACGCATCTGATCCACCATCTCCACAGTAGTAGGAGGGGCGGAATCCGCCTCTAGAGTGCGTTTGAGCACCCGGGCCCAATCAGCCGCAGCCAGAGAAACCATAACAGAGGCGAAGATGGGCTTCAGCAAAGAACCCGCCACCGTATAAGCGTGGCGAGCAAGAGATTCCACCCGCCGGTCTGTAGGGTCCCTAAGCACCGGAGAATCCTCCGAGGGCATAAGAGTTGCCTTGTTCAACCTGGACACAGTGTGATCCCCTTTAGGGGACACAGTCCAGCGCAAATCCGTGGGAGACGTAAAAGGGTAACGGAACCGAAACCGTTTTGGTACCACAAAAGGGCACTTTAAATTACGCCACTGTTCGTTCACCATTTCCTGAAACTTAGCGGGACAGGGAAAAACCTGTGCCGCCTTCTGGGTCCTGCGAGTCCCAAAGTAAGACTGCTGACCCGGCGGGTTGGGCTCATCCTCTAAATGTAGTGTATCCTTAATAGAAGCAATGAGCGCAGACACAGCAGCGCATTCTTTGGCCGTTTCAGGGGAAAAATCATCCCCATCATCCTCCTCCACCTCCCCATCAGAAAGAAAGGACTGAGACCCCCTCAGGGGGGACACTGTCCAAGGCAACCATATCAGATTCAGAATCAGAGGAAGGCGAAGGCCTAATTCTCTTTCTAGAAGCCCGTTCTGACATCAACAAGTTTACCTTGGACGCTAAAGTAACAAGTGCGGAAGCCAGAAGGAGAAGAATCAGGAGTACCTGAATCATTAACCAAGGCTGGGGGAAATTTGCTGTCCTGGGACTCCATGACAAGTACAAGAACGCAGGCCCTTTAAGACATGATTGCGGCACCCACCGCAGTGTACTGCAATCTAAAGTATCCCACTGAGAGAGGAAAGACACTGAAAGCAGAGGAATATCCCCAAAAACAGCAAAAAGGACCCCCAGGAGAGTTACCACGCTGCTGAACGATCCCTCTTCATGCAGGAAAGGAAGTGATGTCATACCACTAGAGGATCAACAAGGTTTGGCCCAAGGAAAAATGGTTGCCTATGTATAAGAATGGGAGGCTCCGGGAAAATGGCCGCCGAACATGTGCAAAAGAAAACACCTTGCCACACGCAAGATGGCGCCCGAAGGCGCCAAAACACTACATAGAGGAGCTGCAGAAGTGCCCACAGTGAGGCCAAAGCAGCTGCCCACACCTAAAATGGCGGCCCCACGGTTTTTACACCGCAGTGGTCCGCCCCACCATGACTGTACCCCCAAATCACACTAACAGTGCGGACAGGGTTAGGGACCCCCACACAGCATAACATGCTCTAGAAGCCCCCGCAGGGACTGGGAGGGATGCGAGCCCCGGACACAGACATGAGGGGAGACAGACACAGCAGAATGTACTCCCCATACAGAGGCCCCACACAGAGCTTACTTACCGCTTCACAGGGCGTGGGTGCCTCCAGATCGCGGGAACCCCCCCACCCCAGATGGCGGGGGGGGGACAGCCAAGAATAGGATGCGTTGCACGGTCAGAACCGCATGTTGAGGCATCCCAGCGAGGTAGCCACCTAGCGGGCTTTTGTCCCTGAGGACAGGGGCAGGTCGTTTGCTAGGCCAGGGCACACACATAGCCTGCTAAATGGTGGATGGCGGGCTGGGATTCCCTAAGATCCTCTGTCCTGAAATGTCAGGACGACCAGTCCGATTCCCAGCTCCGCAAACGCTGTAGTCTTCCAGAGAACCGACTAACTAAGCGCATAACAAATAAAAAGCTAGTAGTGCAAACAAAAACACATTGCAGAAAATAAAAGTAATACAATAGAAGAAAGGCTGAGACCGTAGCCCCAGCACAGGGATAGCCTATCTTACTCCTTAACTAGGCAGAAGTCAAACTGAGTTGGGAATGCTGATAGCAGGGGGGTATTGGACCAGTGGGACAGCCCCCTACAGGTGTGTCTATGTAAATTACTTTGTTTTTAACAAGTCTTATGCCTAGCTTGCTCCTGTGGATAAGCGGTCAATACCCATTGGTGAAGACTGTATGAGTGGGCGGCGACTGTCAGAGGACATAAAGAGAAAGAAGTATTTTTCAGACTCTTGTCATATACCATACCATAGCTTTTCTTGCTATATTACAGGCTGTGTTGAGATTTTTGGCAAGTTTGGTCAGTTTAAGCTGCAGGTCTAGAAATACCAGTTGATTTGTGGCAACTTACCGTTGGAATCTGTAGTGGTTTGGGGAAACATAGGTTGGGTCACATCTTTCTGAAATCGTGGAGGAACTGTTACTTTTCTTTCAAGCCTGTCAGAGACAGTAATACAAAGACTATTTCTCAATTAATATAAATATTCTTTCCTGAGAAAATTATACATGTAAAAAATACAGTTGCCGTAAATATTTCCAGAAATTAGTATTATGAAAAAATTAAGCTACTTTGAAAAACTTTGAAAACTCTGCATTTTATTTGCAATGTTCTGTTGACCCGTTACAATTTAACACGCATTTTGGTACAAAACAGATCTGCAATCAGTTTGCATTCATTTGGTATCAATGCTTTGTAACAACTAGTCCTTAGTTTTCCATGGGGGATTACTACCCACACGGACAATGAAAGCACATGACGGACAGCTATACTATCTGATGTGGCAAACACAAAGTGGAAAAAGATGATTTAAGCAAAATAAGCATGCCAAACTAGTCTCCAGTTATCCGTGCATCAGCTTAAAATGAAAAGAACCCGTGTAATGAGTATTAACAAAAGTGCTACTGAAGCACATGCAAGCTTGCTCCCCCAGCTACATGAACACAGACAAATGTGGTAAATATCACAAGCACACAACTGTCTTTGTTAAGTGTATTGCAGTTCAAAGACTTCCTTCCATTTAAGCGCATAATCTCTTCTGACAAAAAAGTGAGACTAATGAATGCAATATAATGAAACATACAGTAAGCAGATTAATTGTTAATTGGAAGACAACTAGATAAACAATGGGCATATAGAATATTTTATTTCCCCCCCCATATTGTAGGACAGTAGTTATTGTGGGCCAAATCTTTCCTATTTGGTTGAGTTTTCTTTTTCCCTTAAGCAAGGGTGGATTTAGAAATTAAAAGGATGTTAGAAAAAAAAAATAAAATAACAGACCTGTAAAAAGCAAAGGAAGGATTTCAGAATACAGTACATACAAGTTCTATTTATATATTTTCTATTGACACTGGAGGATGCCTGCTACAGTAGCTCTTAGGTAGTTTAGTTAAGCGCAGGTAGGTATATAACCATTGCTAACATTTCTTTGAATTAAACTAAGGATTCATATATATAGGCATGAAAACGTGAGTATGCAGTTGGCAGACATGGGCAAAGTTATAGATAGGGTCTCTAACAAAATATCACTCAAAATGTGGCCTTTTTTAAAAACTTAAAAAAAATCTATATATACACCCGTTTATAAAATCCATATTCATTTGTATATTCCTACCTGCTAATGGGTTGGTGCCTCTGCCCTGGCAACTCCTTTAGAAGCCCTGCTCCATACATCGGGGCTGCATGTTGAGGACTAGGGTCTGCTGGTGGCCGGCCACTCCAAACAGTTCCCTTTCCATGTACAGGTGGCATCACAGGCTTCTTTATAAATCTATCAGGCTGGGGTGCAAAACCTGGTTTTCTAAGCATTGCCTTTGGTTTACCTGTAACAAGAAAATATTTATTAAAATGTAATCAGGGAATACAAGTTTTTGACTTACCAGCAAACAATGTATAAATCTGATAAGATACGAAACCTCCTGGATGAAGTTTGTATTTTTAAAATATTTTCCCACCAACTTGCAGCATTTTCATTAATCTAAGCTGAAAATGAAAACAGAATATATAACAGTGCCAGACTGTACAAAATATTTCAATTACAATGGCATACCTTGGATTATCTAGTAACACAGCTGGATTTCTACAAGAGAGGCTAGCTCTGAGCCTCACTCTGCAATATACACCATGGTTCCCAGTAGTGATCGACCAATATCGTTTTTTTATTGCCGATACCTATATTTTGGTCATCGCATATCGGTATCAGCCGATATTTTCGTACATTAAACATTTTTTTTGGCTGTTTTGAATGCTGTCATTTTTTTTAATTTGGCGCCGAGTACTTGGAAGTGATGACATGACATCACTTCCGGGTTTTTACATGAAGACCCGATCAGAGACAAATGCGGCTTTGATCGGGTCTTCTCTTTGGCGGCTGTGCAGGCTGGCTGCCCAGGTCTCCCAGGGGGACGGGAGACCCGGGTGAGCTGCGGAAGGTGGCAGGACGTCCCCTCCCACTCCTTGTAATGACAGCCAAGAGGCTTCTCAGCCGCATCTTTTGTCATTACAAGACAGTCGGCTATGGAAGCCAGTACCAGGGTGATGCCTCTAGCTCCAGGCATCACTCTGGTACAAGCACTTTCCCGAAATATCGGCAATATCGGTAACCTCAGGGGCCGCTTCCGATATATCGGGGAGAGTGCGTATCGGCCCCCAATATATCGGCTTTGCCGATAATCGGTCGGTCCCTAGTTCCCAGACACTGCCCAGCCCTGCTGCAACTTATCCAAATCATGCAAACAGGTCTACGATCGTAGCTTACATAATCGGTAAGTATATTTATTCAATTTACAGAAGACTCAACATATGCAAGGATTAAAACAACCATCATATTGCAGTTTGCATGCTAAATGCAGTAATTTAAAAGAAAAAAAAAAAAGCAAAAAAAAACAAAAAAAAAAAACTTACAAGTGAGCATTTAGTGTGTACAGTGCATTAAGGTTTATTGCCTTGTCCACAAGTGTCCGCAGTGTCTGTGCTAAGGTAATGATCTTGGTGGTGGTGCACTATTGTGCTTTTTCTTGTCAGAGCTTTTTCAATGATTGATAGAATAATATTTAAAAAGCAGCAGAAAAAAGGGAAAGTTCCACAGAATGAATGAAGCACAGTAGTGACATCACCAAATCTCAAACTTAGCAGAGAATGGTATCTCACCACTGCAGATAGAGTGCTTCAAGGCTACAGAGCAGGAACACTCAGACAAAGCCACAAGTGAGGAACTGCACTGCTATTTTTCAGGAATAACACAGACAGACAAAATTAGGATTTTTGACTTACCTGTAAAAGTGTTTTCTTGGAGTACAGTATAGGACACTGGCTCCTTAAAACATAGACCCTGGGTAATCCAGGTGATTGGACATTCATGTTAATCCTTCCCACTCCCAGTAATTTTCAGTTTCTTTTTAGCAAGCAATAAGAGGAAAACACCAGGAAAGAGGGGCTTTTGTGAAAAAGAGGAATTTGATTTTCCTGTAAATTCCATATCTTGTAGTAAAAGTGCAAGACACACAGTATTCATAGACCCTGGGTTTTAGGATCGTACCTTCAGGTGATTGGACACTTGCAAATCTTTCGGGGCCCCCTGGACACCTCCCCTATAATCCTACCCAACTTTGTGTATCTTCACTTGTACAGCAAGCAACACAAAGTATTTTGTGTGTGTCCTGTATTGTTCTTCAAGATATGGAATTTGCAGGCAAGTCAAAGTTCTTTTATTTTTATCTGATTTGGTGAAATGAGCATGTAAAAGGAAGAGATTTGTATTTGAGAGTGTAATCTGTAGCAATCAGTTTGATTATCAATTGAGAAATAGTGGATTTTGAAGCAGGGGGTCCCTTTTGAGGTCCTGAGAACAGGAAAGGAATCCCGCTTGAAGCTGCTGCTTTGAGGTAGACTAACGACTGACTGCATCCAAACAATGAAGAGAGGTTTCCTTTTGATGCTTTGGAGCCGGGCACAAGGATGGTAGGACTATGTTCTTATTGATGTGGAAGACTGATACCACCTTAGGCAGAAAGTATGGCCTTGGGTGCCAAAATCCCCTGTCATTGTGAACAAGAAACAGCATCTTACAAGATACCCTCCAACTCAGAGACATATCTGACAGGCATGACAGTAACCAAAAGTGCAACTTTGTAAGAAAAAGCTAAACAAATATCCCCGATGGGTTCAAAGGGTGGTTTCTGCAGGGCATAGAGAGAACCAAGATGAGATCCCAAGGAAGCACAGGGTGCTGCAAGGGCAACTTGATGCAAGATGCACCTTAAGGTTTTCACAGGGGAGAGCGAAGCCAGAGGTCTTTGAAGGAGAATGGACAAGGCCAAAAACAGTTGGTCCTTTCAAAAGTTCTTAAGGCTACCTTCTGGTCAAGATCTGATTGTTTAAAAGGTCAGAATGTGAGGCACAGGCAAGGAATTGTCTGTGCTCATACCTGGTAAGGAAGGATTTCCAGGTATGATTGTATATCTTTCGAAAATGGAAAGGTCAAACAATAGAACACATGGTGTTCAAATTTAAAATTGGGACTTTATATGAGGTGTGGCCAGAGTGCGATTGTTAATGTGGTGTATACATATGCTGGTAAGCAGAAGAATGTATAATTGATCAACATTTCGCATTTATTTATAAACATAACATGGCAGTTAACAACATTTGCACTCCACCCAGGCATGTACCTACAACTACACCATTTTTTCTTTCAATAGATTTTTTCTGCACATTCATTTGTATGGGTGTTTTCTTGGTATTGACTTTTGTGTCAGCACTATTATTGGGTTTATATTTCAGCCTTGCTCTGTGACGTTCACACACTTTCTACCCTTCACCTTTATCCTGGTTGGCTGCTACACAGTCTCCACACACTTTGTTTCCACACCCTTTGGCACCCTGGCTTCTACCCGATCTCACTTACACACCCTGGCATCTTGGATTTGGGCTTACTCACTATATTAACCGAACTTTATGATAATTATATAATTTATCACTGTTATATCTGTATACAGTTTTACCGTATTATCGAGCTGAGCCCTCCAAGACCCATCACGGAGATGTTCACTATATATATGGACCACGCTTCTTGGCTCTGTGCGGGGGTCCATACTCTCTCAGTTCCCAACAGGGACTCCCCAATGGGTGATCCATATCCTCACTGACAGTCCATACCCCCATGTAAGTTATATTCTCATTTAATATTTCTAATATATTTGTCCTGATGGATGCAATCTTTATCCATTTGTATCCTTTTAGACATCCTAATCATGCCTGCTCCTGAGGAAGTGAACACAGTTTCACGAAACGCGTCGAGCCTATGAGGCAATCACCATTTACAAGTTCCATCATGCATCCAAACTCTGTATTGGTTTGCTATACCATGCATCCAACTAGCTTCCACACAACCATTATTTATTGGTTTTTCCATTCTATATGGGTTTATCCAATCATTTTTACTACCATACACACCCCTTATGGTTTTTACTATATACCATGTATGTTCGTTTACTGTTGTTGTATTTTGACTTGCAATGTTGTTAACTGCCATGTTATGTTTATAAATAAATGCGAAATGTTGATCAATTATACATTCTTCTGCTTACCAGCATATGTATACACCACATTAACAATCGCACTCTGGCCACACCTCATATAAAGTCCCAATTTTAAATTTGAACACCATGTGTTCTATTGTTTGATCATAGACATAGGGATGGAGACTCGATGGCAAGAGTCTCATTTAAAGTCCCACCTTCCCTCATCTCCAATTCCCCTTCCCCCTCCCCTCCCTTCCCTTCCCTCTTCCTTTTTATATACGAGAATCAGGGATGGAGGTGTGCAACCAGGTTTCTATGGTTCTATCCCGATATATAATATCCATACTCAATTGGCATTATGCTTATTTTATTGAATTAGTATAAAATACTGGCAATGTTCTTAATATTTATAATACCATCCTATCCTATTACCTTACCAGGTGACTGTCGCTGGGGCTTTTGTATCTCCCGGACTGTCCCCCTTGGGAACTGCGATGCGCCCCGCCCGCTCCCGTTCCCGCCCCCCCCCCCCGCCCCGGCCGGTATGCGGGATTGGCGGTTCGGTCGCGGCCACGGCGCATCGGCGTCACGTCATTCCGTACTGAGCGTGGCGTCATTCTTTGGCACCAACGCTCACACACGTGATTCCATCGGCACTCATAATGGGGAGACCGTCCTCGGCAACAGATGTATGCCAGATGGAGCTCCTACCACTTTGAGGTGCACCGTGACGCTGAGAGCTGCCCCCACCCCAGCACCGCGCAGGTCCTTCTTTCTATGCACTTCTTTGCACTCCACCCAGGCATGTACCTACAACTACACCATTTTTTCTTTCAATAGATTTTTTCTGCACATTCATTTGTATGGGTGTTTTCTTGGTATTGACTTTTGTGTCAGCACTATTATTGGGTTTATATTTCAGCCTTGCTCTGTGACGTTCACACACTTTCTACCCTTCACCTTTATCCTGGTTGGCTGCTACACAGTCTCCACACACTTTGTTTCCACACCCTTTGGCACCCTGGCTTCTACCCGATCCCACTTACACACCCTGGCATCTTGGATTTGGGCTTACTCACTATATTAACCGAACTTTATGATAATTATATAATTTATCACTGTTATATCTGTATACAGTTTTACCGTATTATCGAGCTGAGCCCTCCAAGACCCATCACGGAGATGTTCACTATATATATGGACCACGCTTCTTGGCTCTGTGCGGGGGTCCATACTCTCTCAGTTCCCAACAGGGACTCCCCAATGGGTGATCCATATCCTCACTGACAGTCCATACCCCCATGTAAGTTATATTCTCATTTAATATTTCTAATATATTTGTCCTGATGGATGCAATCTTTATCCATTTGTATCCTTTTAGACATCCTAATCATGCCTGCTCCTGAGGAAGTGAACACAGTTTCACGAAACGCGTCGAGCCTATGAGGCAATCACCATTTACAAGTTCCATCATGCATCCAAACTCTGTATTGGTTTGCTATACCATGCATCCAACTAGCTTCCACACAACCATTATTTATTGGTTTTTCCATTCTATATGGGTTTATCCAATCATTTTTACTACCATACACACCCCTTATGGTTTTTACTATATACCATGTATGTTCGTTTACTGTTGTTGTATTTTGACTTGCAATGTTGTTAACTGCCATGTTATGTTTATAAATAAATGCGAAATGTTGATCAATTATACATTCTTCTGCTTACCAGCATATGTATACACCACATTAACAATCGCACTCTGGCCACACCTCATATAAAGTCCCAATTTTAAATTTGAACACCATGTGTTCTATTGTTTGATCATAGACATAGGGATGGAGACTCGATGGCAAGAGTCTCATTTAAAGTCCCACCTTCCCTCATCTCCAATTCCCCTTCCCCCTCCCCTCCCTTCCCTTCCCTCTTCCTTTTTATATACGAAAATGGAAAGGTATAGATTAGTCTGAACTGAGACCAAGTGGTTGGTTCTAGAACAAAAAGTGCAGCGCAAATGGACTGTGAAACAACCACAACGTCCAAACTGTATTACAAGTCCATCCCACTTAATTTAAACTTGCCAGAATCTTCCGTGTTTCTTATTGCCACTCAAACCACTCAGTACAGTCTGTATGTTCACCTTTTGCGGACCTCAAAATTAATCAAGGTTAAAGCCTGCACTGAATGGCTCAAATGGCAATAAGAAACACAGACGATTTTCACACGTTTAAATTGAATGGGATGGACTTGTAATACAGTGGCAATTTTGATTGTGGTCGTTTCACAATTTGCGCTTCACTTTTTGTTCGAGAATATTTATATGGTGTGGTGGAAATATTGAAGCACAGAAGCAAATTGGTTATTTTATTTCATCACATTTTATATTTTACACTGTGCTGCGCATTATATATATATATGTGTGTGTAAGCTTGTTTAATCTGGAGACTAGGATGTCCACATCCAGAATCCCCCATTAGTGACATATCAGATTAAATTATCTGAGTGAAGGTGCCATTAAACCTAATCCAGGCAGTAGTGGCTGAGGTAGTCATCTACCCAGCTGTCCACTCTTGGGATGTGGACAGCAGAAGTTGCTGGACAGCGAGTTTCCATGAGATTTTCTGGCTTTCTTCAATTAAGGCTGCAGCCATGGCATTGTCTGACTGCATCCTAACTGGGTGTCCTTGCAGAAATCGGGTCCAGTGTTGCAAAGCTATGTGTATTGCTCTAAACGCCAACCTACCACAAATGACCATGGTCCCTGGACCACGAGGGACTGGAACACTCCTCCCCAGCCTGAAAGACTGGCATCTGTTATCACCCTCCAGTGAGGTAAGACTTCACTATTGTTAGGGATAGGCTTGAGATCCACCAAGCTTGCCATGACAGGAAACATGGGTTAAGCTGAGGAGTATGCTTGTTCTAGGTCGATAAGATTTTGTGTTGGTATTGTGTTGGAGAGGTCTCAAATTAAACTGAGTGCAGAATACAGCCTTGAAGAAAGCCACCATGAGCTCTAGTGCTCTACTAGAGAATCTCATTGCGCATTGTCCCTTTGAACTCAAATCTTGACCATGGGCTCTGAGAGAATTTTCTTTTCTTGTAGGAAAATCTTTGCTTAGACTCTGACAAAGGACCAAAACTAAGTATTCCAGGCAAAGAGAAGGCTGTAGAGCAGATTCATGGAAAGTGATCACCCAACTACAGGCCCAGAGCATCTGAATGGTCCTGTGGATCTTTGCATGTTTGCAGACAGTTTTAAAGGAGAGGAGTCCTTCAGAAGGCCATCTAGATGAGCAGTGATCTAGATAAGTGTTTCTCAACTCCGGTCCTCAGGGCACACTAACAGGCCAGATTTTAAGTATTACCTTAGGGAGATGCAGACTAGAATACTGCAATCACTGAGCAGCAAAATAGATCACCTGTGATGTATTTCAGCTTTCTTGCAAACATGGCCTGTTAGTGTGCCTTGAGGACCGGAGTTGAGAAACACTGATCTAGATGTTCTGAATTCTCAGAAGGGCAAGAACGGGTGTTTGAACCTTTGTGAATACTGTGGGAGCAGAGCATAGGCCAAAGGCAGTGCAAAAATCAATAGATTTCTTTGCATTGTATGAAACCAAATTTCAAGTAACCCAGCATCGCTATAATTAAGGGGTCTTATTGTCCAGGTAAGCAGACACCTATAATCATGAAGGGGTACCTTGAATGTGTTTGGCACGGAAGTTCCATGTTTGCATACAAAGACAATAGTGTGGAGTGGAACTGAAACATTTTATACTATGTATATATATCTATGTGGAACGTTTCACTTAATGGTCTTTGTGTGCATATACATGAGTGTATGATTGTGTTTTATATTGTTTTCCCCCTGTTTAATTACTGCGTATTTGAATTTTTATACACTTAAGTTGAGGTATGATTGTAATAACTTTTTTTTTTTTAATCACAAAAGGGATGGAGGGGGATGATGTTTATACTAGCTAAATGTGATTTGTTTAAAATGCATTGATGTTTTTAAGATGATAATATTGTGTATATTTTAGAAAGTGGCACATACACATTTATACTTTTTATATGATATTAGTTCTTTAGTGTAGCATTTAGCGTTCACCAGACTGGAAATGGCTGTCTGCCATGGCAAGTGCAAAAAGTACAAATGAGGTGGAAATAAATGGCAATCTGCAGATGGTTATTCCTGGATGTCTATGGATGCCTGTTATTCCCCATGTCTCAGGGTGCAGCTTCCATGTGAAATTTTGGAATTTGATGGTTGAGGACAAGTTATCGATCGATGGGTCACAGGATCAATGAACAGGATAAATACCGGGAGAGAGCAGCTCACACGCGTCCGCTCACATGAAGCTTCAGGCCATGCCCCTTTTGAGGACAAGTTAAGGGATTTTAAGTCCAGCATAGGATGAATCCTCCCATTGGGCTTCAGGACCATGGACAGTTTTGAACAGAATCCTTTAAACCTGTGTTGTGGGGGTACTGGAGCAACTACTACCTGGGATAAGAGATGGCTTTTGGCATTCAGCAAATTTGACCATCCTTGGGACGTTTTTGGTTGATAGGAGAGAAAAAAGTGGTGGGGGGGGGACAGAGTTCTGAACTCTATTTTGTATCCCTTTGAAACCAGAGAAGGAACTCCTTAGTCTGGGATGTTAGAGAGCCACACACTAACAGACTTCACCCCCCTGACTCTTAGGAGAGAGGGTGCCCCTTCATAGGGAGGAGGGCTTTGTGGCCAAAGTCTTGAGCTGAAAGGAAGGGTAGAATATAGGTTTTGAAGTTGAAGCTTGGGTAGAGCAGTTAGCTGCTCTGTATTCTAAAAAATGTTTTGGAATCCTACTCTGTGGAAGTAACGCCTTCCCTTATATGACATCTTTGGTTAGTCAAGTGCCTCCCCAAAAAGACATCTGCTTGAAATAACTTATGTGAAAGAGGCTTTTTGCAGACAGCTTCAGCCAACCAGGCATATAAGATTCTGTGCAGATGAATGAATTTGAAGCCATTCTCAAAATTTGTCCCATGACATGTTTCTAGGGCATCCACACAAAAGAGCAGAGCAGAAACGAATTGCTATAAAAGGCTAAGTTCACCCTTTGGAACAGGTTACACATTACAGCCATACTTGGGGTGCAATATGTAACATGCTCCAAGTCTGCTCCGCCCACACATCCGTGCCATGCATTCAGAGCAATCTATAAATTAACTACAAGTCCTGTATGCCACCACAACTCGCAAATGCACATGGGCACATGCAAAGACACCGCAAACACACATGAATGTGCACAAACACATGTAAATGTTAAAAAAAAAATGAAACATGAAAAAATTATTGCAACACACACACTGCAAACATGTATGCAGAAATGCACACACAGACTCTTGCATGCTGAAATGCACAGCAAATGCAGAGACTGATGTAAATGTGCTTTAAAAGCATGATAGGGATAACCTGCCTTTTCCACCTAGAAGTAGTGAAACGAGAAGCAGGGCTCACCTCGTGAGAGCCCCAGGCAGGACAAAGATCATTACGATTGAGGAATTGAGGGGGTGGAACTGATCCAAACTCTTTTTGGATCAGTTTTATTCTCTCACTTTACACTGCATAGTGTTTGTAATATTCACCACGGATGTCAGTTTCCTCTTTAAAAGGAGACCACAATAAAGCATTTATTGTTTAAATCACTCAATTGCACTTAGCACTTTTTTGCACTGGTCACTTATATATGATTGTTTACATCCGATGAGTGATACATATACAGTACAATCCAATCGATACACGATAATTACCGTCTTTTTATATTTTTATATTTGCACTATATTGCACATTTTAGATTTTAACAATAAAAAAAACGGAATTTTTGTAAAATCTTACCTGTAAAAATTCCTTTCTCTGAGTCCTCCGACAGTCGCCGCCTCTTCATATTCGTCACATATGGGGTATTAGACTTTGCTCCGAAGGAGTAGCTAGGCAACAGAATATGTTAACAATAAAGCTTTAACATATCCCACCCTCAAGGGGTGGTCCCCTCAGTCAATACCCTCCTACTTCCTGCAACCATATCTCAGTTTTAATGGAATAGCAGTAGAGTATACAATCAAACCCCAAAAGAGGGGCGGGGGCGGCGACTGTCGGAGGACTCAGAGAAAGGAATTTTACAGGTAAGATTTTACAAAAATTCCGTTTTCTCTTACGTCCTCCGACAGTCGCCGCCTCTTCATATTCGTCACATATGGGGACGTCCCAAAGCAGTGCAAACATGAGGGGTGGGAAACGCATCCGCGCCGAAAGGCAACGCAGTCTCCGCATCAAAGAAGGAACCTTACCAAAGGAAGGAAACCAGCTGGGCAACAGCAAAAAACAAGTGCTCAACAGGAGCAACAACCCAGGAAAAGACAAAAAACCAGGGGATACAAAACTTATCCCAACAGCCAAGGAGTCCCCAACAAGGGACCCTAGGGAACAGCCGCACTAAGAACCTTGCGGCCAAAGGAAGCATCCGCCGATGCCTGAACATCTACTTTGTAGAATTTTGTGAAAGTGTGCATGGTCGACCAAGTCGCCGCCTTACACACCTGGGCTACAGAAGCCCCATGACGACAGGCCCAAGACGTACTCAGAGATCTAGTAGAGTGCGCCTTCACAGGCACAGGGGGAACCTTCCCCTGCAAAGCATAGGCCTGTTCAATGGTCTGCCTGATCCATTTGGCGATGGTAGAGGCCGAAGCCGCCATGCCCTTCCGAGGACCCTCTGGAAGAACAAACAAGGAGTCCGTCTTTCGAAAAGACTCAGTCGATTTAAGGTAAACCCTTATCGCCCGAACAACATCCAGAGAGTGCAATCTCACCTCCTTTGGACGTTTAGGCTTCGTGCACAACGAAGGCAAGACAATATCCTCATTAAGATGGAAGTCCGAGACTCGTTTCGGAAGAAAAGAAGGATTAGGTCGCAAGACCACCTTATCCAAATGAATAACCAGGTACGGAGACTTGCAGGACAAAGCCGCCAGCTCCGACACTCTGCGAGCCGAAGTGATCGCCACCAAAAAGGCGACCTTTTTGGACAACATAGACAACGAGATCTCCCTGATCTGTTCAAAAGGAGCACGTTGTGACACAGATAGAACGAGATTCAAGTCCCAAGGGGGCAGAGGATCCCGCCTCGGGGGAACCAGATGCCGCACACCCTGAACAAAGGTGCCAACCAATGGGTTGGAAGCCACGGGACGTTGAAACAGAACGGCCAGAGCAGACACCTGACCCTTTATCGTAGCCAGCGTCAAACGCTGATCAACACCCGTTTGAAGGAAAGACAGCACACGGGACACCGAGTACGTGCGGGGTGAAAACCCCCTGGACTCACACCAGGCAAAATAGGCCTTCCAAGTACGGTAATAAACCTTCCCCGAGGAAGATTCGCATTGATTAAAGTATGAACGACCTCCGGAGAGAGACCCCTCTCCTTCAGGACCTCGGTCTCAACAGCCAGGCCGTCAAAGCCAGCGACTGTAAAGCAGGATGGTATATCGGTCCTTGAGACAGTAGATCGTCTCGAAGAGGCAGACGCCATGGGGCGTCGACCGCCAGATTCACGAGGTCTGCGTACCAGGACCGGCGAGGCCAGTCCGGTGCCACAAGAATCACCGTGTTGCGTTCCGAGTGTAACCTGCGAAGGAACCTGGACAGCAACTGAATCGGTGGAAACGCGTACATCAGCCTGTACTGATGCCACGGGGCCACTAACGCGTCCGCCCGAGGGTCGCGCGTCCTTGCCACGAACCTCTTCACCATGTTGTTGAAGCGAGACGCGAACAGGTCCACATCTGGAAGACCCCACTTCGCGCACAACGTCTGGAAGACAGCCGGATGGAGAGACCATTCCCCCTGATCCAGGGTCTGGCGACTCAGATAGTCCGCCTGCCAGTTCTCCACTCCCGGAATGTGAACCGACGTTATCGCCGGGACATGAGTCTCGGCCCAAGACAGAATGTCGGCCACTTCTCGAGCCGCTCGGGCACTCCTGGTGCCCCCTTGGTGGTTGATGTAGGCCACCGCCGTGGCATTGTCCGTCTGCACCCGAACCGGGCAACCCTGCAGCCGGTCCGTCCAGCGATGAAGACAGAGACGTATCGCACGCAATTCCAGAATGTTGATCGGAAGGGAAGATTCCCCCTCCGACCAAGTCCCCTGAGCGGACAGAACGCCCAGAACTCCACCCCAGCCCGACAGGCTGGCATCCGTGGTGATTACCGTCCACGAGATCGGACGAAACGACTTGCCCCCGGACACCAACGGGGACTGGAGCCACCACAGAAGGTTTTCCCTGGTGCGAAGACTCAACGAGATTTGAAGATCCAGAGATTGAGGTCGCCCGTCCCACCTGGACAGGATCTCCGCTTGGAGACCCCGCGTGTGAAACTGTGCGAAAGGAATCGCCTCGAAGGCCGAGACCATCAATCCCAGACATCTCATACACGTCCGCAGAGACGAGTTCGGAACGTCCCTGAGGGACCTGACTTCCTCCCGGAGAGTCCTGAGTTTGTCTTCCGGCAGGAAGACCTTCGCCTGCACCGAGTCCAGTATCATTCCCAGATAGGGGAGACGAACCGACGGACTCAGTGTCGACTTTGGAAAATTTATCGTCCAACCAAACTCCTGCAGAGTTTGCATCGTGACAGACAGGTCCTCCTCCAGACCCTGGCTGGTCGCAGACCGAACCAGAATGTCGTCCAGATACCCCAGGACAGAAACGCCCTGGGCCCTCAATAATGCCAGAACCGGTGCAAGCACCTTGGTGAAGACCCGCGGAGCCGAGGCGAGACCAAAGGGCAACGCCACGAACTGGTAGTGATCCTCCGCAATGGCAAATCGAAGGTACCTCTGATGACCCTCGAATATGGGGATGTGAAGGTACGCATCCTTCAAATCGATGGAGGCCATGAATTCCCCCGGAACCAGGGCAGCCACCACCGACCGCAGGGATTCCATGCGGAACTTGCGAACCCGCACAGAGCGGTTCAGAGCCTTCAAGTCCAGAATCGGACGAACCTTGCCCTCCTTTCTGGGCACGGTGAACAGATTGGAATAAAACCCCCGAAACCTGTCCCGATGAGGCACCGGAACCACCACTCCCTGAGCCCTCAGGTCCCGCACCGCCAGGTGCAGGTCCCGCAAGCGCTCTGGAGACAGTTGAAGATTTGAGGGAAAAAATCTGCTCTCCGGCCGAGAGAGAAACTCGATCTTGTAACCAGATCGAACGATTTCCAGAACCCATCTGTCCCGCACACGGGCCAACCAGGGCTGAAGAAAACCGAGCAAGCGTCCCCCCACCCCAAAACTGGGTGAGGGCGCCCCTTCAGGCTGAACTGTTATGGGCTGCAGGTCCGGATTGGCCGGACTTCTGTTTACCAGACCAGGGCTTCTTCTGAGAGCCTTGACCTTTGAACGGTTTGCCCTTGTAGTGCGGCCGAAAGGCACGAAAGGACCCCTGAGGGGGCCGAAAATTAGCATGCTTCTTCCCAGAAGCCCCCTTAGCCTTGGGGAAATGGGGCAAGAGAGTGCTCTTACCCCCGGTGATCCCCTTAATCAACACATCCAGGGACTCCCCAAAAAGGCGAGACCCATCATAAGGCAGATTGGCTAAGGTCTTACGTGAAGATTGGTCCACCGACCAACATTTCAACCAAACCAGGCGGCGAGACAACACCGCCACGCTGTGCGCACGTGCAGCCAACGGAATCAGGTCCAGGTCCGCATCACACAGACACATGACACCCTGGTGGATCCGATCCACCATATCCAGGGTCGCCGGCGAGGCCGAGTCGGCCACTAGGACGCGCCTAAGCATCTGCGTCCAACTTGCGATCGCCTGGGCCGCCATGAGAGAAGCAAACAGAGCCTTAAGCATAGAACCTGTAACAGAATAAGTATGACGGGCAAGAGACTCCAGTCTCCTATCCGTGGCATCACGGAAAACAGGGGAACCCTCTGCAGGAATCGCAGTGGCTTTGTTCAAAACCGCAATAGCATGATCCACTGGTGGAGGCACACACCACCTTTCATCAGTGGCAGGCGAAAAGGGATAACGCAGCTTGAATTTACTTGGTACCGCAAAAGGTTTGCGCAGATCGCGCCATTGATCCTTAACAGCGCGCTGAAAATCAGCATTGCAGGGAAAAACCTGCGGCGTCCTGCGTTTCCTCTGCGTCCCATAAGCCGCCAAGGCAGCGGGGGGACACACTTCGTCCTGCAAACGCAGCGTTTGCTTAATGGAAGCAATCAACTCATCCATGATTGCAAGCTCTTCAGGTGAGCCAGGGGGAGAGTTATCAACCCCCTCAACTTCAGCCTCCACCTCAGACCCCACTAGATCAAGAGAGGAGCGGGACCCCGATAAGGAGGCCCCTGCCAGAACAGCCCCATCACCCTCACCCTCAGAATCAGAGGAAAGAGCAACTCTGGGCCTTTTAGTAGATTGAGCAGCCACCAGCATTTGCACCTGAGCAGCAAGGCCAGCCACAATAGTGGCTAAATCCCCCCCTGGGGGGGAAACAGCGGTCCCCTGGCTTTCCACCAATACTGTAGGAAATTTGCCCTCCTGAGAATCCATTGCCCCTGTAATGCCAGACAACCAAGGGTTAACTGCCCCTTTTAAGCAAGCGCGGCAAGCGCAGCCCACCGCACCACACTCAAGCACAATGAGACCCCCACAGGGAAAATGCAAACTGAACACAGGCAATGGATAGCAAGAACAGAAGGATAAAACCTGAGGAGACCCTCGCCGCTGCTGCTGCCTCGATCGGTGTTCCTGGAAAGAGGAAGTGATGCTGCCAGGGCGCTTCTATGTAAGCCTATGGAGGCTACAAGAAAATGGCCGCCATGCATGTAAACCATGCGGCCGGAGCGGTTGTAGGCAAAATGGCGTCGTTTGGCGCCGAAACCACCGCTCCACAGTGCATTAAAACACACATTACATTCCAATATCGGAATACATGTCAGATCGCCGCAGCGATCGCTGTATATGCCCAAACATGCCCAAAAAAACATGCCCCACAGCACACAGCTTCTCACACTGACCAGGATGACACACACAGTGTCATACAGCTCCCCCCCCCCCTTGCAGCCCACAGCATGCAGCCGAGAGATAGGGAGACAAGCAGTGTGAATAGAGGCAGGTTACACAGTCCCAGACTGACACCCCCCCAGACAGACAGGTCCCCACATAGATACACTTACCTCACATGGCGTGGGGGACCCGCACAGGCGAACAAGCCACTGCACATGAGGCAGGGAGAGTCGCAATTCAAGACGCACAAAATGGGGGTTAAGAAACCGCACAGCGTCCAGTGAGGTAGCCACCTCACCAATCATCCCTGCACCGAACAGGGATGGGTCGTTCACTGTGCCAGGAGCGTTACCTGGCTGAACGCTCGATGGCAGACTGGGAAGCCACTGACCCACGACCTGCGACCAGGGGGATCAGCCCGAGACCCAGTCCGCATGATCCTCTTCGTCCGAAGAACTAACGCTGACAAAATAACAGCTAAATAAAGGTAGAGAGAAAAACTCAAACAAAATATTAAAAAGAAGAAAGAGTCTGGGACAGAAAGTCCCAGCACAGAGAGAGCCAGCCACTCCTGACAAGCTAGACATTAAAACTGAGATATGGTTGCAGGAAGTAGGAGGGTATTGACTGAGGGGACCACCCCTTGAGGGTGGGATATGTTAAAGCTTTATTGTTAACATATTCTGTTGCCTAGCTACTCCTTCGGAGCAAAGTCTAATACCCCATATGTGACGAATATGAAGAGGCGGCGACTGTCGGAGGACGTAAGAGAAATTTTAATTTGCACAATATCTGCTCACCAATAAGCACTGTGCACTTTCATCTTTGGATCACATACAACGAAGAAATTCGCTGTGCAAGGTGGTAGCGCCCCATACCAACACCTCCCAACCCCTACAAACTCTTTTAGGCCAGTTCGGTGCAACCAGGTTCACCAAAATCCCCACCACCTTCATTAACAGTAGAAGCTGAGGCAGAATCCAAACCAGAGAGAAGCCGTAGATCGTCCAAAGATGGATCCCACCGGGCCATCAGTGTGTCCATTACCAAGGCCTCAGGATTCCTGGTTCTAGCTACGAACCTATCCGGAGGTTGGAAGATCAATGTCCAATGACCTTCAATGGCAACAGATGTCTTGGATTTGAGGGTGAAGACACAGCAAGGCACTGACTACTGAAAGGACAAATGTCGGACCGTACCTATCGGCCAAAAACAAGACCTGCACAGCTGCTGGTTCCGCCATGATGATGGAAGGAAGCTAAGGCCATTGCACTGTGACTTAACCCTCACTGGTTGTCCCTGAAGCCATTCAATCCACTGTTGAAGGGACAGGCAAATGTTGCTCAGCTGCAGAATGTTAAGAAGCCTGGACTCCTAACTTGTCTGTTCCCAGGCCTCTTCCCCAGCACTACAGACTGGCATCTTTTCTGAGAACTGTCCAGGCTAATAGGAAAAAGCATTCCACTCCTTTAGAGCAGGGCTAGGCAGCCACCAGGTCTTGGAGGACAGGCGCATGGACCAAGAGAGAAGTAGTTTTTCCCATGAAGTCAGCAGATGTATGGCGTAAAAAAGGTCCAAACATCACAGCCTTGAAAGAAGCCACTAAAAAGCTCCGTACTCTCATGCAAAAGCAGACCAAGAAATGATTCTTAGGGCTAAGGGTCCAAACATGAGCTTGAAAGGTCAGCATTTTTTTCCATGGAAGAAAACACCCTGGCCTGGACAATATAAAAGACTAGGGCCAGGTAATCCAAGCAATGGGACGGGTCCAATGCAGACTTCTGTGGATTAAGGATCCACCCAAAGCCCTGCAGTGTCTTCACAGTCCATTGGACATTGTAGAGAGGGTCTGTGTGGAGCACTCCCCAAAAGGAGATTAAGGTATCCCAGAATGATGTCCATGCAAGAACTCCCTTTGTTGTAGTGATGTAAAGGGATACCAATTCCTTTCCCGGTTTTTGGGATAGTAAACCGGTTAGAATAAAACCCCTGAATGTTTTCCTCCGAGGAGGGGGGGGGGGGGGGGAGAATGAGAATAATCATTCCCAAAGAGTTCATCTACTGAAGGCAGTATCAAGGCCCCAAAACAGGAAGTTTTGAGGGCATGAAACAGAGGAGGCAAGGACCTAAATGCCAGTCTGCATCCCTAGGACACCACACCTCAGACTACATGAGCCAAAAGCCCCAAAGTCGAGGTAGTGGGGACGCCCATTCATTGTGTGATGGGCTTGAAAGCATTGGCTGCATTGAGCATGCAGGGAAACTGAGCAAAAGACTTGGCCTTTGAAACAGTGGCCTGGGATGGATGACAGGAGGACTTCCAAAATCCAGAAACCTCAGACTTTACCACAGTAGCGTTCCTCTTAACAGGTAGAAGCATAATTGTCAAACCAATGACGTCCTTAAAGTGATTGTAAATGCTTACATATACCCAGTGAAGTGACTGGCTTACATATACCCAGTGAAATTCCCCCTACATAAGCTGTACCCATTTATCTACAGCCGTCTTCCCCGCTACATCAATTCAAAGTGCACAACTTACACAGGATCTCTCAGCTCTGAAAAGCAGGGGGTAGGGAGTTGAAGTTACATCAGTGAGAGCTAACAGGAGGGAAGGGACACAGCACAGGGAAAGAGCTGTGGCTGTCAATTACAGGCTATAACTGGCCTCCACTGTCACCATTTTTCTCTTAGTGTCAGGAACAAAGCAGCAGACAAATTACACTCAGTGTTCTGGACTGAGACAAATACATATTATAGAGAAAACTGGATTTTTGACTTGCCATAAAATCCTTTTCTCTGTAGTTCATTGACAGACGCAGCTTCATATCTTCTTGACCATTGGGTATACCGCTACCTACAGGAGTAAGACACTAGGCAGGAAAAAGCTTTACTACGCCTATGGGGTTTTCTCTGAAGGCATAACCCCACACACTCTGCTATAGTCCTCCATTTTGTTGCAAGCAGTGTTTAGAAGACCACAACCCCATTCCACTCATAAATAGAGGGGCGGGTGCTGCGTCTGTCAATGAACTTCAGAGAAAAGGATTTTACGGTAAGTCAAAAATCCAGTTCTCTCTATCGTTCATTGACAGACGCAGCTTCATATCTTCTTGACCATTGAGACGTCCCAAAGCAGTATTTGCATGAGGGGTGGGAAAAACAAAATGCAAAAAAAAGAACGTAATCCAAGGCTAAACATAATCAACCAGGTAACAAGGAGCTCAACCAGGAACAACTGGAGCTCACCCAAACAAACATATACTCTCAAAGAGGAAAAAAAAATTCTCTTTTTAGACAGCAGCCTGCAAAACCTTGCGGTCAAAAGAGGCATCCGAAGATGCCAACACATTTACTTTGTAGAATTTTGTGAACGTGTGCACTGACGACCAAGTCGCCTGGTTGCAAACTTGCAGCATTGACGCCTGATGGCAAAAAGCACAGGAAGCGCTTAGCGCCCTAGTAGAGTGCGCCTTCACAAGGAGAGGAGGAACCTGACCTTTCAGCGAATAAGCCTGAACTACCGTATGTCTGATCCATCTAGATATGGTCGCAGCAGACACAACCAATCCTTTACGAGGTCCTTCGGTAAGGACAAACAGAGCATCTGATTTTTAAACGACTCAGTAGCCACCAGGTAGACTAATTGCCCGCACCATATCCAAAGAACGCAATGCAATTTTCTTGGAAAGCTTGGGCTTAGTACAAATTGAAGGCAGTACAATGTCTTCATTCAAATGAAAATCAGAAACCACCTTAGGAAGAAAAGACTGATTAGGTCAGAGTACCACTTTATCTCTGTGGGCCACCAGATAGGGTGAGCGGCAGGACGTGGCCACCAACTCAGATACTCTGTGGGCAGAAGTAATAGCAACCAAAAAGGCAACCTTCTGAGACAAGGTAAGTAGAGGAATCTCCCTAATGTTCTCCAACGGAGGTTTATGAAGAACAGATCGTATCAAATTCAGATCCCACGGAGGTAGTGGGGATCACCTCAGGGGAGCCATATGTCTAACCCACTGAATAAAAGTACAAAATCAGGACATGCGTAGCTAAAGGGCATTTTAAAAACGCAGCCAAAGCCAACACTTGGCCTTTGATAGTACCCAAGGCCAACACCTTTTTGAAGAAAAGCCAAAACCCTAGCCATCGAGAACAAGCGAGGCCGCTCCTTCAAAGATTCACCTATGAAATGTATGATTTCCACGTATGATGATAGAGCTTCCTGGAAGTAGACTTCCTGGCCTTCAGCAAGGTTGTAATCACTGAATCAGAAAGACCTCTATCCTTCAATATCTGGCTTTCAACAGCCATGCTGTTAAAGCCAGCAACTGTAAAGCGGGATGGAAGATTGGTCCTTGAGACAGCAGATCTTCCGGCGACCAACCTCATCAGGTCCGCGTACCAAGACAGGCGAGGCCAGTCTGGGGCCACCAGAATGCCCGGAATCCACGTCTACCCTGCAAAGAAGCCTCGGTAGAAGTTTAAGTGGAGGGAATGCATAAATCAGCCGATACTGACTCCAAGGGGCCACCAGCGCATCTGTGGAGTAGGCCAGAGGATCCCGAGACCTGGCTACGAACCTCTGAACCTTCTTGTGAAGTCGAGAAGCAAACAGGTCGATGTCGGGGTGTCCCCCACCGGACACACAGGAGATGAAACAACTCTGGGTGTAGGGACCACTCCCCCTGATCCAACACCTGACGACTCAGGTAATCCGCCTACCAGTTCTCCACACAATGGATGTGCACAGCAGATAGGGCTGGAACAAATTTTTCCACTCAATCCAGGATCTCAGCCTCCTCCCGGGCCACCAAGACATTTTTTGTGCCCCCTTGATGATTGATTTAAGCCACGGCCATTGCATTGTCTGAATGTATCCGGACTGGACATCTAATACAATGGAAGGAAGGACTTGCCTTGGCGTAGTGCTAACGAGCGAAGCCACCATAGTGACTCAACCGAATCAAAGTGTCCAAAGACTTTGGATCTTTGTTCCATTTGACGAGAATCTCCCTTTGCAAGAGTCTCTTGTGGAACTGAGCAAACAACCACCTCAAAGGTTGTCACCATCAGACCCAAGGCCCCCATGCAAGTCTGCAAAGAGGACCAATTGTTTGCCAACAGCAAACGGATCGCCCCCTGCAGCTTGTCTGGAGGAAAAAAGGCCCCCGCCAAGGCGGAATCCAGAGTCAGGCCCAGATAATATAGTCTTAATGCAGGTATCAAGGCAGATTTTTTTAAATTGATGTTCCAACCAAACTTGCAGAGTTCGTACCATGATCGTCAAGTCGCCCGACAGGGCTGAATGAGAGTCTGCTCTTAATAGGAGATCGTCCAGGTATCCCAGTACCAAAATCCCCTCGTTGGCGCAGTAATGCCCACACCGGAGCTAGCACCTTGGTAAAGACCCTGGGGGCGGAGGCGAGACCAAAGGGTAACGCCACAAATTGATAATGCTCCTCTCCTACAGCGAAGCGAAGAAAACGCTGGTGTCCAGTGTAGATAGGGATGTGTAGATATGCTTCCTTGATATCTATAGAGGCCAAAAAATCCCTTTGGTGTAGAGACGCCACTACCGGACTCCATTCTAAACTTCTGTACCCACACAAAGCGGTTCAGAGGCTTGAGGTCCAGAATTGGAAGTACTTTGCCTTCCTTTCTGGGAACAGTAAACAGGTTTGAATAAAATCCCTGAAAGCGTTCCTGAGAGGGAACCATCACAATCAAAAGATAAACAAAATTAGGCACACATCCAACCTAGTGTATTATAGTTTTTATTAATGGAAAATGAATCAATATGAAATGCACTAACATGGTACAGCAAGTATTTTTTTTATTATACAGGATTTATATAGCGCCAACACTTTGCGAAGCGCTTTACAGTGTGGGGGAAGACAATACAGTTACAGTACAAGTCAATACAAGAGGAATCAGAGGGCCCTGCTCGTTAGAGCTTACAATCTAGAAGTACTGGGCATATGTAGGTTCCTCTCCTGCTGTATGGCCTCTTCAGATCCTGCACTGTACCCACCCAGTGTCCCCTGGATAGTGAAGCTTCATATTGATTCATTTTCCTTTAATAAAAACTATAATACACTAGGATGTGCGCCTGGTTTTTGTTTATCTTTTGCACAATGTTCTCTTCTGTCACCCAGTGGAGTTGACTGGAGCAGCAGCCACCTAGCTTTAAAGCGGAGTTCCGGGCACAGATCTCATTTTTTGCTGAACATACCCCCGGGACAGTCAGGGCTAGCACATTCCACAATGGCTAGCCTCTGATCTGTCCCGGTTCGCACTTACCTGCAAGAAGAAATACTTACTTTGAAAATTTTCCATCTCTCTTGTGGGCAGCTGAAGCCGGCGCGGTCCTCTTCGGTGTCTTCTTCCGCATCTTCTTCTCCCAGAATGCGCCGCACCGGCCCCTCTCGTCACTTCCGGTGCGGCGCCGCATTCCTAAACAGCTTCTGGGCATGCCCAGAAGCTGTTTAGCAGGGGAATGCGGCGTCGCCCGGAAGTGACGTGCGGGGCCGGTGCCGTCGCATTGATTCCTGGGAGCGATGACGTTCAGCTCCCAGGAATCATCGCGAGGCAGGAAGTGACGGGGTGAGCCGCGGCGCTGGAGGAGGAAGTACCCTGAGGTGAGTATTTACGATCTTTGATTACAAGGTGAGTGTACAAAAAAAAAAAATAACTATCCAATTCCTTTTCAGGTTATGTGTAGCTAGCGGAGGGGCACAAAAAAAAAATACCGATTTTGTGCCCGGAACTCCGCTTTAATAGACTATGTTCTGGAAGGAAGACACACAAGCTACGTTTGGACTGGTATGATTAGCGAACGGATGGTGAATATCACCTTGTGTGTATATGCTGTCTTTAACCACTTGCCTACAGTGCACTTTCACCCCCTTCCTGCCCAGACTGATTTTCAGCGCTCTCACAATTTGAATGACAATTACTCAGTCATGCAACACTGTACCCATAAAAAATGTGCGTCCTTTTTTTAACACAAATAGAGCTTTCTTTTGATGGTATTTAATCACTACTGGGTTTTTTATTTTTTGTGCTATAAATAAAAAAAGACTGAAAATATTGTGAAAAAACGCATTTTTCTTTGTTTCTGTCATAAAATTTAGCAAATGAGTAATTTTTCTTCACAAATTTTGGCCAAGATTTATACTGCTACTTATCTTTGGTAAAAATAACCCAAATAAGTGTATATTATTTGGTCTTTGTGAAAGTTAGAGAGTCCACAAGTTATGTTGCTATTCATTGAAAATTGATCACACTTGACCACACCTGATGTACTGAAGGCCTATCTCATTTCTTGAGACACTAAAAAGTCAGGAAAGTACAAATACCCCCCAAATGACCCCTTTTTGGAAAGTAGACATTCCAAGGTATTTAATAAGGGGCATGGTGAGTTTTTTGAAGTTGTCATTTTTTCCCCACAACTCTTTACAAAATGAAGATTTTTTTTTTTTTTTACAAATTGACGTATTAACAGGTTATTTCTCTCACACAGCATATGTATACTTGCAACTACACCCCAAAACACATTCTACTACTCCTCCTGAGTATGGCGATACCACATGTGTGAGACTTTTTCACAGCCTGGCCACATACAGAGGCCTAACATCCAAGTAGTACCTTCCGGCATTCTAGGAGCACAAATTACACATATAATTTCCTGACAACCTATCGTACTTTTGAAGGCCCTGGAGCACCAGGACAATGGAAACCCCCATAAAATGACCCCATTTTGGAAAGCAAACACCCCAACGTATAATTTTTGAGGCATAATGAGTCTTTAGAATATGTCATTTTTTTCCACAAGTTTTTGGAAAATGTGGAAAGAAAATGAAAACACTTTTTTTACACAAAGCTGTCCATTTATGCAATATTTCTAACACATAGCATGTACATAGCAAAAATTGCACCCCAAAATACATTCTGCTATTCCTCCTGAGTATGGCGATACCACATGTGTAACACTTTTTCACAGCCTGGCCACATACATAGGCCTAACATCCAAGTAGCGCTTTACACAAAGTTGTCCATTTATCCACTTTAAGACTGGGCCTATTTTTGACACTTGGCGTTTACAAGCCAAAATCATTTTTTTTGCTAGAAAACTACTTGGAACCCCCAAACATTATATTTTTTTTTTTAGCAGAGACCCTAGAGAATAAAATGGAGATCGTTGCAATATTTTTTATCACACCATATTTGTGCAGCAGTCTTCCAAATGCGATTTTTTTGAAAAAAATTCACTTTTTTGAACTAAAAAATAAGAACACAGTAAATTTAGCCCAATTTTTTTCCATAATAAGAAAGATAATGTTACGCCGAGTAATTAGATACCCAACATGCCATGCTTCAAAATTGCGCATGCTCACAGAATGGCGCCAAACATTGGTACTTAAAAATCCCCATAGGCAACATTTTAAAAATTTCTGCAGGTTACTAGCTTAGAGTTACAGAGGAGGTCTAGAGCTCAAATTATTGCTCTCGCTCCAACGACCGCGGCGATACCTCACATGTATGGTTTGAACACCGTTTACATATGTGGGCGGGACTTGCGTGTGCGTTTGCTTCTGCGCGCGAGCTAACGGGGACAGGACGTTTTAATTTTTTTAAATTTTTTTTTCTATCTATTTTATTTATTATTTTTTAATTTTTACACAGTTTAAAAAAAAAAAAAATGTTTTGATCATTTTTATTCCTATTACAAGGAATGTAAACATCCCTTGTAATAGAAATAGGCATGACAGGTCCTCTTTATTGTGAGATCTGGGGTCAAAAAGACCTCACAACTAAACTAAAAAAGAAAAAAAAATTGTTGAAAGAGGAAAGAAAAAAAAAAAAAAAAAACGGTTGCTAGGCAACGTCTTTTGACGTAGCTCCGGTCCTCCAAGACCATAGAGTCGAGTGAGGGCCATCTTGCCCTCACTCGACTTCCTGTCTCTGAGGAACCGGGACCGGATAGTTTTCCCCGCTGCCGGCGGGTCCGGTAAGCTGGGAAAACGTCTGGGACGCGGCAGGAGGGGGGGGGCACCTATTCCCCTGCACCGTAAGGGTAATTCTGCGGCGAATCCGCCACTGGGACCACCCTTATCTGAAAGCCGACCGCCTGCCGTTTCAAAAAATACCGGGGTTATGGGGGCTATCTGCTGCCATAACCCCAGTATTTAGCTTTAATTGCCGACACATATAGTCGTTAGGCAAGTAAGTGATTGCATGTATATGGCAAACAGGTGACGATGACTGATGGGGTGACAGGTGACGATGACTGATGGGGTGACAGGTGACAATGACTGATGGGGTGACAGGTGACAATGACTGATGGGGTGACAGGTGACAATGACTGATGGGGTGACAGGTGACAATGACTGATGGGGTGACAGGTGACAATGACTGATGGGGTGACAGGTGACAATGACTGATGGGGTGACAGGTGACAATGACTGATGGGGTGACAGGTGACAATGACTGATGGGGTGACAGGTGACAATGACTGATGGGGTGACAGGTGACAATGACTGATGGGGTGACAGGTGACAATGACTGATGGGGTGACAGGTGACAATGACTGATGGGGTGACAGGTGACAATGACTGATGGGGTGACAGGTCACAATGACTGATGGGGTGACAGGTCACAATGACTGATGGGGTGACAGGTCACAATGACTGATGGGGTGACAGGTCACAATGACTGATGGGGTGACAGGTCACAATGACTGATGGGGTGACAGGTCACAATGACTGATGGGGTGACAGGTCACAATGACTGATGGGGTGACAGGTCACAATGACTGATGGGGTGACAGGTCACAATGACTGATGGGGTGACAGGTGACAATGACTGATGGGGTGACAGGTGACAATGACTGATGGGGTGACAGGTGACAATGACTGATGGGGTGACAGGTGACAATGACTGATGGGGTGACAGGTGACAATGACTGATGGGGTGACAGGTGACAATGACTGATGGGGTGACAGGTGACAATGACTGATGGGGTGACAGGTGACAATGACTGATGGGGTGACAGGTGACAATGACTGATGGGGTGACAGGTGACAATGACTGATGGGGTGACAGGTGACAATGACTGATGGGGTGACAGGTGACAATGACTGATGGGGTGACAGGTGACAATGACTGATGGGGTGACAGGTGACAATGACTGATGGGGTGACAGGTGACAATGACTGATGGGGTGACAGGTGACAATGACTGATGGGGTGACAGGTGACAATGACTGATGGGGTGACAGGTGACAATGACTGATGGGGTGACAGGTGACAATGACTGATGGGGTGACAGGTGACAATGACTGATGGGGTGACAGGTGACAATGACTGATGGGGTGACAGGTGACAATGACTGATGGGGTGACAGGTGACGATGACTGATGGGGTGACAGGTGACGATGACTGATGAGGTGACAGGTGACGATGATTGAGGAGGTGACAGGTGACGATGATTGATGAGGTGACAGGTGACGATGATTGATGAGGTGACAGGTGACGATGATTGATGGGGTGACAGATGACAATCACTGACGGGGTGACATGTGACGATGATTGATGGGGTGACAAGTGACGATCACTGATGGGGTGACAAGTGACGATCACTGATGGGGTGACAAGTGACGATGATTGATAGGGTGACAGATGACGATGACTGATGGGGTGACAGGTGATGGTCACTGATGGGTGACAGGTGACGGGCGATGGTGCACGGCGGTACTGATGGCAGTCTCTGGTGACCGGTGAACTTTAGGCTACGTTCACATGTGAGCGTAGCGATCATGGGCAGAATCACTGCGATTCCGCCGGCGATCCAGAAATCATTGCAAATTGCGGGACGCCTGTGCGTTGCCCGTGATTTGCAATAGCACCCCAAACGCTGTGCGATGTTGCTGCGATTTCCGCCTGCCGAATCCCGGTAACATCACGCAAACAACGCATGACGCCCCAAAGAAGCTCTTGTACCTTTTTTGGGCGTCATGCGTTGTTTGCGCGATGTTACCGCGATTCGGCAGGCGGAAATCGCAGCAACATCGCACAGCATTTGGGGTGCTATTGCAAATCACGGGCAACGAACAGGCGTCCCGCAATTTGCAATGATTTCCGGATCGAGGGCAGAATCGCTGTGATTCTGCCCGCGATCGCTGTGCTCACATGTGAACGTTATGGGTGTCAATTTCTGGGCACTGATGAGGTGACTGTTGGGTGACAGGTGACATTGGGGGGGGGGGGGGGCTGAGGACTGTGTGGGGACCTTTATTGGTGTGATTTTAGTGTGATTTTTACTTTTTACAGGTGTACAGAGCAGTAACTCACTATTTCTAGCTCTGCTCTCCTCACACTGGAAACTGTATGAGGGGAGAAGAGCTAGTAACAGTGAGTTACTGCTCTGTGTTTACATTTTGTGATCGGCTGTGAATGGATTCACAGCCGATCACATAGTAAACAGTCACTGTCAGTGACTGTTTACTACTGCCGGTGATGCGCCCCCACTGTTATTGACTGACTGTTTGATGCGCCCCCACTGTTGACAATGTTGTCAAAAGGTTCCGGACAAGGAAACACCTTGCCCGACTTCTGGGGATTCGTGGGTGCCAAAAGACACTTGCGTCCCGGACGCTGTACACTCATCTGCCATTTTTAACATTTTTCCCACTGAGACTATGTGTTTCCACCAGCGCGCTTTCCTGCGCGGCGGCTGGCGAGGAGATGTCCTCCTTGCCTTCAGAATGTGATGACTCAGATCCTCCAAGGTGGGGTGCGTCTGCGGCGGCCATATCTGCCTCAAAATCTGAGGATACCACAGAGGGAGGTGATGGCACAGGGTGCTTTTGGTTAGCGGCACTTTTTAAAACTAAATCCACTTTTGACACTAGGCTTTCCAAAACTGCTGTAAAAGCAGACAAGGGCTGCGACCCAGAGGGTCCCGCAGCCGCACTGAGGGGGTCTGTAGGTGAAATTTTGTCCTGGGACTCTATTAGCATTGAAAAGAAAAAAAATGCAGTGTCACTTTTAAAAAGTCGCAAAAATGCGATGTGCAGCGCTGCACCAGCAGTACTACAAGTCCCAGCCTAACACAGCCTGCAGCAGTGTGAGTGAGGAATGCCTACAGGGACCCCAAAAATATTACCACCAAACCTGTCTGGAAGCTACAGGAATGTTCCTTGCTGAAGATAGAAATGATCTGGCACAGAAAATGAAAAGCACCTGGGTCATACCTAGAGCCTTTAGTGCCTCCCCTTGCTGTCCAGTCATCGTGGACTACAAGAAAATGGCTGCCCCATGCATTCCTTTGGGGAACTATCAAAACATGGCCACCCATGGATTGTAATGAGAAAACTTTACATTTACCTTAAGACAGAGCATAAGTCTACAGCAAAATGGCGGCCACCAGTCTACGTCAGTTGCAAGAAGTGGTTGTACAGGGGTGATGCTTGCAGCTAGAGGCATCATCCCGGTACCATTTTTTGGAGCCGGTGGTCGGCTTTCAGGTGTGAAAGATTGTATTAACATGCCTTATGATATTTCAGATATATATTTCAGTTTATGCCCATCCTATGATGAAATGTGGGCCCTTGCATTTACATAGTAACGAGTTTGACTGACAGTCATTCATACGGCCTTGGACATTAGACAGTTCTATTTTGCATTTAGACGACATGTAAACACCTGTTCATTCATTCATTGGGACACTTGACAAAGTTAAGTCTGCGCATGGAAATTACTGATACCACCTAAACACATTTGACAATTGCTTGCATTAACACATGACAGCTGAGTAGAGACGGAACAGCCCTTGTCCACAAACACCATCTCAGACACAAGACACCCCATATTGACACAGATGTATAGGACACAAAATCCTTTTCATGTAACTGTTTCTGTGAGTGATGTTGGACTGTTCAATTGACTTACGAATTGTAAACCAGTTTCAAGCAGTTTTTGCTGCCGAAATATCCTTTAAATGGGAGCACGAAACTTGAAATAAACAGTTGTGACTGCGCTGAGTTTGAGTGCTATGTGTCATCATAACTCCCGGCCGGACGAGGGTGAATTCACTATCCATTGGGAGGTTAGCAACTGACGGGCTGTATATCATCGTGATTGCCTCCTGACGAGATCTGAGCTAACAAGGTGGTAACGGCCGATGCGGCTCAGGAGCCGCTCGGTTTTTACCCCAGTGAACAGGAGGGGACGCCCCTCCCGCGGCTCTGCCCGAGTATCCCGTCCCACCGGAAGACACGAGCAACTAGTCATCTGACTATTCTAGCTCCCGCTTCTCTCCTTCCATATTTTCATCCTCTTGGGACAGCAATGGTGTCACAGCGACCGAGTAGGGGAAGCTGACCTCTGACGCTTAATCTCTCTGGTTAAATAGGGAAAATGGGGGTTAAGGGGAACGCTGAGGAGTGGAGACTAAAGTTCAAAGTGTCTGAAGCAGAATTACTAAAAGGAACCCCGATTTACCTCTTCAAGGTCCCACTCCCAGTGTGTGCTGGTCTGCCCTCTGGTCCCATTTCCCTTGTGCTCAATGTCTGCCATCCAGGTGAGGGGATACTCATGGCCTGTGCTGTGGAGCAGGAGGAGTGCAGCCAACTTTTGTGCCATGACTGAAGGCTGCTGGATAACCTGATGAAGGCTTGCGTTGAGACCAGAGTCCAGTATGGGGCAGGGTTGTGTATGAAGCAAAAGTGTTCTGTATTTAGGCAAGGCATGTGCGCAAAATGGCACCCAAAGCTATGAGGAACCACCTCTAAGGCTGTGCACATAGCTTTGGACTACTGGAAGCCTGAACAGGTTTCTTCGCAGCAGAGCTCCTGCAACAGAATTTTCCCTGCAATGGAGAAAAGTGTGGCACAGTGTCCTATGGCTGCAACACATTGTGAAGGTTGGGGGTCACCCAGCACAGAGAGGTGCTCTGGCTACTCCTTACCAGAACAAAAACACCAAGTGGAAGCTCCCTTCTTCGCCCAATCAGGGAAGGCATATCCCTTCCTCCATGGAGGAGCTTTTCAGGGACTGTACTGCTGTACCAAGGAGGAGCCCAATGCCAGAGGCCACGATACAGAATGGCTCTGCATCTGCCATGTGACAGAATCTGGGTAAGGTACCCAAGGGGCACAATCTAAAGGATGCAAGAAATAGCCTAAGTGGCTGTAGGTGCAGCTAGGTTGAGAAAGAACTTCTCAGTCTCAGCAAGAAGATCCTAAAATCTATTTGGTAGGAATAAGGAGCAAAAACCAAAAACCTATTCTCAATAGAGGGGACACTAGCAAAAAACTGAAGATTGCTTGGAGTGGGAGGGGTTTTATGGGTTGTCCCACAATTATGAAAGTAGCTGCATATATTACAGGGTCTATGATTAAAAGGAGCCTTTGTCACTTTTTTGCTTTAAAGTCCAATTTGATTAGTTTTAACCCTTTCACTGCCAGGTCTGTACGACCCTACAGCAATGCTTGCAGCTGGCCAGGTCCATACATCATACGGACCTCATTTTTCCTTCTGCTATAAGCTCACGGTCACTTCAATGACCATAAACTTCTAACAGAATTGTTCAGCAGACTATTACGATCTGCTGATCAGTTATTAACCTAAAATGTGACCGCCCCCCATACCGCTGCTTTCCTGTCCCCAGCCCCTCCACCTCCTACGGCTCCCTTTCCCGTAAAACTGCTCCTCCCACTCTCCTTTCCAATCCTTTTTGTTTACCAGCCCCCTCCCTGTAGCACAGCGGACATAGGCAGCGATCACTACAGATCGCTTCTGTGTGCACTGACAGCTGATTAAAGTGAACCAAGTGTTTACTATGTGTCAGTTTATGAATGGATAAGAAGCCTCTATACAGACTCCTTATTCATTCATGTAAAGTGATGCAGAGAAAGGGACTTTCTTGAGCCCCTTTCTCACTCTCAAAAAAAGAGAAATTGGGGTCTGTTTAGACCTCCGAGATCACACTAACTTTTAGATTTAGAAGGAACTTAGCAGGAATTTTGTAAAATGTGCTGTTTTTGTATCAGCTAATGAGGATTTTAGTGCGTTTTCAGCAAAAAATTGGATTTATGTACTTACCTTAAAATCCATTTCTCTTGACGGACACAGCACTCCATAAATCATAACTACTGGGTTATATTGCCTCCTCCAGGAGTAGGACTAGGCAGAACAAAAAATGCCTGGCCACGCCCATGGGCTGTCATCAGCTTGGTATACAACCCCCCCCCCCCCCCCCCCCAGCTCTAGGTAATTAGATTAGTAGTAAGCAGTATTAGTAGTTTTAGAACTCCATAGAGGGGCGGGTACTATGTCCATCAAACTCAGAGAAATGGATTTTATGGTAAGTACAAAAATCTGATTTTTTCTTTTGTTCATCGGCGGACACTGCGCTCCATAAATCATAACTACTGTGACATCCAAAAGCAGTGGCAAAAGGAAAAATGAGGGGTGGGGGAAAAAACCCAAGGCTAAACATAAGCACCCTTAACCAGGACACAGAAGCCTTAACCGGGTCACAGGAGCCCAGTCTGAAAAAATTGGATTTTGTCTTACCGTAGAAACCTTTTCTCTGAGGTTCATTGACGAACGCAGTCTCTGTTCTTCATAACAGTAGGGTTATACTCAGTGGTGGGATTCAAAAATTTTAGTAACCAGTTCCGACTTTCAATGCACAGTGACCAGCGTGCCCTCTTTCAATGCACAGTGACCAGTGTGCCCCCCTTTCAGTGCAGAGAGACCAGCATGCCCCCCTTTCAATGCACAGAGATCAGCGTGACCCCTTTCAATGCACAGAGATCAGCGTGACCCCTTTCAATGCACAGTGACCAGCGTGCCCTCTTTCAATGTACAGTGACCAGCGTGCCCCCTTTCAATGCACAGTGACCAGCGTGCCCCCCTTTCAATGCACAGTGACCAGCGTGCCCCCCTTTCAATGCACAGTGACCAGCGTGCCCCCCTTTCAATGCAGAGAGACCAGCGTGCCCTCTTTCAATGCACAGTGACCAGTGTGCCCCCCTTTCAATGCACAGTGACCAGTGTGCCCCCTTTCAATGCCGAGAGACCAGTGTGCCCCCCTTTCAATGCAGAGAGACCAGCGTGCCCCCCTTTCAATGCACAGTGACCAGCGTGCCCCCCTTTCAATGCACAGTACTATATGCGTATAAAATCTGTGGCAGGGTCCTTTTTTTTTTTTTTTGCACACAACTAAACAGCACACATTTCTCATTTACACCGCTACATGTAGATGCATACAAAAACTAAAACGCTGTGCACAGCATTTTTCCTGCCTAAATGAATGAAGCCTTAAGTGAGCAATTGGAAAGATATCATTAAACCCACCTCTCGACCTGCTGTTTTTTCCACCAACCCCAGCCTGTATGTATGAGGAAACCAACATTGTTACTAAAGTCATCCATTATAAAGGAGTCAGCTTTCTACAAACATTATTACAACACTTCCTTTTTTGTCATGCCCACACATACCAAGTAGATGCCAGGATTTTCTGCGTCCACATCGCAGGATACAACCATGTCGGTCCGACTCATAGCCGATCACAGGGATACACAGGCCATCGGCTACCTGGCCCACCAGCAGGAGGATCCCCGCTTTTACAGAGTTGAAGCCCAGCACGGAGTGGAAGTACACCAAGAAATAGGTGAACCACATGGAGGCACACAGGTCATTCAGAAAATGGCCAGGCGCTTAGCTGAGCCTCTGGAGGAGAGGGAGAGGAGCCGGGTTTTCCATGGTGTTTCGAAAAACGCTTACCACCTGCTCAGCTGCCACAACGGTGCTCTGAGGGGGACAACTGTAATGACTAAGGTGACGCCGTACAAAAAAGGCTCATGTCCCTCCTAAGATAGCGGCTACAATAATGGGACATCTCACTGAATTCCGGTGTGTCACTTGAGGAGATTTGAAGTTTCTCATCCCATACTACGCGTGTTTCAACTTTCCTCAGGCACATGCCCCAAAACTGTGTTGTGAATCAACCCAACCGCAGACAAGTCATAGCACCGCCCACTTGTATCCTACTAGAGCCAAATAGGCGGGCAGTCGCGGGGAATGTCTGGGAGGCGGCAGCCTGGAGGAGAAGGGGTGACGTCACTGGTTGCTAGATGCTAAGCGGCTCTAGCCTAGCAACCAGTGCAGTGTGTCGGCTCTGGCTGCCTCCCTGAAGCGCCGACAGAGGAGGGAGCAGCAGAACGGTCATCAGGAGGAGGATTTTTATATTACAGATAGTCAAACTCACAACACAAGGTGGTTCTGCGAACTTGCCAAAAGTTAGTCACCGGTTCTATAGAACCGGTGCGAACCGGCTGAATCCCACCACTGGTTATACTGCCCTCTACAGGAGTAGGACACTAGGCAGAAAAAAAGTTCTGGCTACACCTATGGGCAGTCCCAGGGGGTATACCCTCTCTTCCTGCTATAGGATGTCAGTTTTGTATCAAAGCAGTGTCAGAGAAAACAATACCAACCCAACTCAAAATAGAGGGGCGGGTACTGCGTCTGTCAATGAACTTCAGAGAAAAGGATTTTACGGTAAGACAAAAATCCAATTTTCTCTATCATTCATTGATGGACACAGTCTCTGTTCTTCATAACAGTAGGGACGTCCCAAAGCAGTGCCATAAAAACATGAGGGGTGGGAACAGCAGAAAATAATTCCCTAAGGCTGAACCACAGCCAACCAGGCAACATAAAGCTCATCAGAAGAACAAGATGAGACCCACCTGACAAAAACATTAACCACTTGCCCACCGCTCACATTGAGCGTACTGCGGCAAAGTGGCTCGTTCCCATCCAGCGACGTAGACCTACGTCGCTGGACTCCTTCCCCTGTAGGCAGCGCTCGCGCGCCGCCGGAGGCGCGCTCCCGCTGTTTTCATTCACAGCGGGAGTCGGGCCAGGGGAGGAGCAGCGGCGATCGCCGCTGCTCTGCCCCGATCGTCGGGGAATCGAGTGAGGAGATCCGCCCGCCTGTGTAAACAGAGCGGGCGGATCTCCATAGTGACAGGGAGTGACAGATCGGAGTGTTCAGCATAGCTGGACATCCGATCTGTCCCTGTCTCACACAGTCACCTCCCCCCCCCCCCCCACACGTCAGTAAGCACCAGGCATACATTAACCCCTCCCTCTCCAATAAAATTAACCCCTTCACTGCCAGTGTCATTTTTACAGCAACAGTGCATATGTATAGCACTGATTACTGCAGTAGTGTCACTGGTACCCCCAAAAGTGTCAAAAATGTCAGTCAAGAATCCGATCTGTCCACCGCAATGTCGCAGTCCCGCAAAAAAAAAAAAAAAAAAAAAAAAAAAATCGCAGATCGCCGCCATTACGCGTTAAAAAAAAAAACACCAAAAATGACAGAAATCTTTCCCTTTGTTAGTAAACGCAATAACTTTTGCGCAAACCAATCAAAATACACTTATTGCGATTTTTTTTACCAAACATAGGTAGCAGAAAACAAATTGGCCAAAAATTTTAAAAAAATTAGATTTTTACATTTTTTGGGGGGGAATTTCATATAAAAAAATTTTAAAAATATTGTTATTTTTTCAAAATAAACGCTCTTTTTTTGTTTATAGCGCAAAAAGTAAAAATCGCACGGGTGATCAAATACCACCAAAAGAAAGCTCTGTTTGTGGGAAAAAAAAAGGACGCAAATTTCGTTTGGGTACAGCGTCGCACGACCGCGCAATTGTCAGTTAAAGTCGCACAGCGCCGAATCGCAAAAAGTGGCCTGGACGGAAGACAGCAAAATCCTCCAGTGGTAAAGTGGTTAAACACCCTCAAGGGAGACTGAAAACACCCTTAAACAGCAGCCTGCAAAACTTTGCGGCCAAAGGAGGCACATCCACCTTATAAAGCTTTGTAAAAGGTATGAACAGACGACCAGGTAGCCATCTGCAAACCTGAACCACAGATACCCTTGTTGAAAGGCCCAGGAAACACTAAGCGCCCGAGTAAAATGCGCCTTAACAGGGAAAGGTGGAACCTGATCCTTAATTCAATAAGCCTGCACAACCGTCTGTCTGCTCCATCTGGAAATAGCCGCAGCAGATGCAGGTAGCCCCTTTCTTTGGTCCATCCGTAAGCACAAAGAGCGAATCCGACTTCCAAAAAGATTCAGTGGTCGCCGATTGCCCGAACCACATCCAAAGTTTGTAGTGCAAATTCCTTGGGATGTTGAGGCTTAGGACACAAGGAGGGCAACACAGGGTCCTCATTTAAGTGGAAACTGGAAACCACCTTGGGAAGGAAGAATGGATTCAGACGAAGCAACTATATCCCTGTGAACCACCAGATAGGGAGGACAGGACAACGCCGCCAGTTCCGACACCCTGCGCACAGAAGTAATAGCCACCAAGAAGGCCACCTTCTGGGATTAGGCAAGCAGGGGAATCTCCTGAATATTTTCAAAGGGAGGTTTCTGGAGAACTGACAGCACCAATTAAGGTCCCAAGGTGGCAACGGAGGTTGCACTGGTGGTGCCAAGGGTCGCACCCCCTGGATAAAGTTACGCACCAGGGAATGGGTGGCTAATGGCCTTTCGAAGAAAAATGCCAAGGCCAAAACCTGACCAATTTTTGATCATTTCCCCGTTGAAGGAAAGCCAAGATCCGAGCTAGAGTAAGAGCGATGGGGAACCCCAAGAGACTCACACCACGCAACATACTACTTCCACGTGCAAGGATAGATCTTTCTAGAAGTCGCTTTTCTCGCTTTAAGCAAAGTGGGAATCACTGAAGCAGACAATCCCCTGTCCTTCAGCACCTGGCTTTCAACAGCCAAGCCGTCAAAGCCAGCGACTGTAAAGCAGGATGGAAGATCGGCCCTTGAGACAGTAGATCCTCCCTGAGAGGAAGTCTCCAAGGAACATCTGCGACTAGCCTGACCAGGTCGGCGTACCAAGCTCGGCGAGGCCAGTCTGAAGCCACAAGGATGACCGGAATCCCTTCCGCCTCGATCCTGCGAAGAAGTTTTGGCAGCAACTTGAGAGGTAATCCGCCTGCCAATTTTCCACTTCTGGAATGTGAACAGCAGAGAGAGCTGGAACAAAGCGTTCCGCCCATCAAAGGATGCCTGCCACCTCCAAGGCCGCAAGGACACTTCTGGTGCCCCCTTGGTGATGGACATAAGCCATGGCCGTAGCATACTCTGATTGAATGCGCACTGGACAGCCCTGAAGATACTCCGTCCAGTGGACTAGGCAAAGCCTGATAGCTCTCCGCTCCAGGACATTGATCGGTAACCTGGATTCTTCCGGGGACCAGACCCCTTGAGCAGAAAGCTTGCTGAGAACACCTCCCTACCCGGACAGACTGGCATCCATGGTGAGCACAGTCCAAGATAAGGTGAGGAAGGATTTTCCTTGTTTGAGCGTCGGGGACCGAAGCCACCATATCCGGGACCCCCTGGTCAACTCGCTCAGCTGAATCTGGTTGTCCAGGGAATTTGGGTCTTTGTTCCATTTAAGAAGGATTTCCTTCTGGAGGATTCTCGTGTGGAATTGAGCGAAAGGGACCGCTTCAAAAGATGACACCATCATTCCCAGAACTCTCATACAAGTCAGAAGGGACGACCATTTGCTGGACAGCAATAGCTGAATCGCAGTCTGAAGCTTTTAAAGTTTGTCCGGAGGAAGAAACACCCTGGCTGAGGATGAATCCAAAGTCAGGCCCAGATAGTCCAGTCTCATGGAAGGAACCAGGGACGACTTCTGAAGGTCCAGAATCCACCCAAACCCCTCCATGGTGATCTCTAAGTTTCTCACCAGCATCGTAGGAGACTCTGCACGGGGAAGCAGATCATCCAGGTAACCCAGGATCGATATCCCCCACTGGCTTAACAAAGCCAGGACCGAAGCCAACACCTTTGTGAAGACCCGAGGAGCAGAGGTGAGAACAAAGGGTAACGCCACAAACTGATAATGATCCTCTCCCACAGCAAAACGGAGAAACCGTTGATGTCCTGCACATACCGGGATGTGAAGGTAGGCATCCTTGATGTCTATGGAGGCCAAGAAATCCCCCTGGTGTAAGGAAGCCACCACCGTGCGAACAGATTCCTTCTTGAATTTTTGAACTTGCACGAAGCAATTCAGCGCCTTTAGGTCCAGAATTGGACACACCTTGCCCTCCTTCCTGGGGACCGTAAACAGGTTTGAGTAAA